>NC_079488.1:105435882-105738912 GCF_020520425.1 Spinacia oleracea
CTACTGCATATGTTTAACAAGTTTGAATGCCTAGTCTTGTTAATTATGCAATCTAATTTGTAATTATGATTAATTTGTTGAAAATTAGAATAATTTAGAATTAATTTGATTTTCATAATTAATTGTAATTTAATTAGAAACCTATGATTAAAAACCACCATAAAAACTGTAAATTTACGATAAATTTTAAATTTTTATGACCTAGACTTGAATCCATAACAATCGGAAATCAATTGGATAATAAATTTTCGATTTTTTCGCCCTAAAATTATGAAATTAATAATATTTATTAATTTGTCATTAATTTTAAATATAAATTTTAAATTTTATGCGATTCGTTCATATAACTTGCACGCACGAAGCAATGGACGCTTCGTGTTACCCTTAAGGGGTGTTGTATAATGCGGGCATGCGACGACGAGCAAGGGAGCTCGTCGCCCGTGCGGCACGAATGCAATGAGCAAGGGCGTAGTGCACGAGCACAAGGCAGCAGCCCTGCCTTGTGTCGTGTGCCACGAGCAATGAACGAATGGGCATGGGCGAACTAGCGAGCCAAGGCAGTCGCGTGTGGGCAGCAAGCGAGCTGCGCCACAGCGCGCGCTGCCTCGCACAAGAGCGCGCAGCCTCGCGCGCAGCGAGCGCAAGCTCGCGTGCCACGAGCGCTGCGCCCAGCATTACTCGCGCGCACAACGCGCGATGTCGCCCGCCCAGCGAGCGATGTCGCGCCCCAGCGAGCGATGGCTCGCGCGCGCAGCGAGCGATGTCGCGCGCCCAGCGAGCGATGTCGCGCGCCCAGCGAGCGATGTCGCGCGCCCAGCGAGCGATGTCGCGCGCCCAGCGAGCGATGTCGCGCGCGCGCACTGCGAGCGATAGCTCGCGTGCGATGAGCGCTGGCGCGCGCAGCGAGCACAATGTGTGCGGAGGCTTGCGATAGGGAAGCAGCAGCTATGCGACGAGCGCATGGGCTGCGCGCACATGGCCAGCAATGGCTGTGTGCGTACGGTCCATGGGCGTGCAACGCGTAGGGTGTTTGCGTTACGATTAGATCGTTTTGAATGTTTAATTTGAAAATTTCAGTTCACGTAATTTTAATTGTTTTTAAAATTAATAATTTGAATTATTTTCTTGGATTTTAATTTTGAATATTATAATTATAATAAATGTTATTTATTCTAATTATTTTACTAAAATTAAAATCATGAATTAATTTAAATACGACTGAAATTAAATTAAATTTTTGGATTCAATTATAAATTGATATGAGCTTTAAATTTTAATTAAATTTGTATGTTTCCGATTGGACTAGAAATACATTTTTATGTTTAAAATTGGTAAAGCATATGAATTTATTGGTTTAAGTGGGAGCGCTTTTTAGTCATAAACTCTTGATTTGGTCTACAAATCCTTAAGGTTAAAACAACTTGATTAGAATTAATAAGGACTGAATAATTGGTAGATTATTGGTGCCCTTGATTAATTGCTGCAAATGTTTACGTGATGCATAATGTGTTTTACTAACCAGCTATGTGGGCCATTCATGATAATGAATGGGTGAATGGTATATATTGTATATGTACTGTTTTGCAGGTTATGAAGTGACTAGTATGGCCCAAATAGGATAGAAAATATGGTCTGCGTACCATTAATTTGAATGTAATTGGTCTAAAGTACCAAAGTTATTTTTCAATTCAAATATGGTCTGCGAACCATCAAATAGTTGTAATTAGTTATAGCTTATCCTATTTGAAGAAAATGGTGCCTCCCACGGAGATTTTCAAGACGGACTTTGAAGTCAAAGCTTCAAGATGAAGTCGGGCCATACTAGATCACAAATATCTTATGCATGTTTTAAGTTATTTATTGCTTTAAATATGTCTTAAAATGCATGAGATCAAAAGCTTGATTATGTTGCATGATTAAGGATTTTAGTTCACTTAAAATCTAACCAACATAGTAAGAGCCTTAAGTTCCAAACTTAAAAATTGAGTTAAAAGGTGCCATGCCAAAATATACACTTGCTTGGATATCCTTTACATCAATCTAGTAATAGTTTTCGCTCAGCGAGGTGTTACTTATTGGTCCTAAAGGGGCAAGGTACACAAATAATTGTGAGTACATGTTAGTTTTGGTGAAACTCAACGATATAAGTAAGGAGTCCTTTTATGTCGTGGCAAATTCGATAGGTTTACCTAATAAGTTCTTAGACGTACCTATCAACCAAGAATAGTTTCTAGACTATTAGCAAAAGGCTTTTGCTTACCTAAGATGTTCTAGGATTAAGTCGACAAACTGTGCTTAGTTCTTCAATGATTTTAGGATCTTGGAATCATTTTATTCACACCTGCCGGAACACATAACTTGAATAAAATGCTTAATAAACATTGAATTATGCATGTATGCTAGAATTTAAGTTTATTAAGAGAAACTGTGAATGGTTATTTATTTGTTTATTCTTTTCAATTGTAGTTTTTAATATGGCAAACAACAATTCATTCAACATTCGATCAATTCTCGAAAAGGAGAAGTTGAACGGGAAAAACTTCCTTGACTGGCAAAGGAACTTGCAAATAGTTCTTATGCAGGAAGAAAAGGAGTATGTCCTAGATGAGGCGATGCCCGAAGCTCCAGGCGACGGGGTCACTCAGGCTGCCCTCAATCGTTGGATTGATGCCAACAAGGATGTGAAATGTCTAATGCTTGCCACCATGAGTGCGGATCTGCAGAAAACGTTCATCAACTCAGATGCTTTCACAATCATCAGTGAGTTGAAGAACATGTTCCAAGATCTGGCTCGAGTCGAAAGATTCGAGACTCATAGGCAAATTCTTGAGACCAAGCTTAAGAAAGGCGAGCCCGTAAGTCCACATGTTCTCAAAATGATTGGACTCATTGAGAATATGAGTCGGCTGGATCAGCAATTTTCTCAGGAAATGGCTATAGACACCATCCTCCATTCTCTTCATAGCGGGTATGATCAGTTCAAACTGAACTACAGTATGAATAGTCTGGACAAAACGCTCACTGAGCTTCACGGTATGCTGAAGACCGCTGAAAAGACGCTCAAAAGTGATAAGCAGGATGTGCTTATGGTGCGTGGGGGCAAGTTCAAGAAATCTGGAAAGAAGAGGAATGCTAAGAAAGGTGGCAACAAGGCCAGCCCAACTAAGCAAACTGGCGCCAAATCTGCAAAGAGGAAGGTCAGTCAACCCACTTCTGAATCCGAATGCTTCTACTGCAAGAAGAAGGGGCATTGGAAGAGAGATTGCTTGAAGCTAAAGGAAGATCAGAAGAACGGAACAGTCGTTCCATCTTCAGGTATTTTCGTTATAGACTGTATACTTGCTAATTCAACTTCTTGGGTATTAGATACAGGTTGTGGCTCACACTTATGTTCCAATCCACAGGGACTAAGAAGAAGTAGAAAGTTAAGCAAGGGTGAAGTCGACCTACGAGTGGGAAATGGAGCACGGATTGCTGCATTAGCTGTAGGAACTTACTATTTGTCGTTGCCCTCCGGGCTAGTTTTGGAACTGGAAGAATGTTTCCATGTTCCAAGTCTTACTAAAAACATCATTTCAGTTTCTTGCTTAGATGCCAAGGGATTTTCCTTTATAATAAAAGACAATAGTTGTTCGTTTTATTTTAAAGAGATATTTTATGGATCTGCTAGATTAGTCAATGGACTTTATTTATTAGATCACGACAAACAAGTATATAACATAAATACCAAAAAGGCCAAAAAGGATGATTCAGATCTCACCTATCTGTGGCATTGTCGATTAGGCCATATAAACTTGAAACGCTTAGAAAAACTTCAAAGAGAAGGAATTCTAGAACCATTTGACTTAGAGGATTATGGTAAATGCGAATCATGTTTACTTGGCAAAATGACAAAGCAACCTTTCTCTAAAGTTGGAGAAAGAGCAAATGAACTATTGGGTTTAATCCATACAGATGTATGTGGACCAATGAGTACAAATGCTAGAGGTGGTTTCAGCTACTTTATCACTTTCACTGATGACTTCAGTAGGTATGGTTATGTCTACCTAATGAAGCATAAGTCTGAATCCTTTGACAAATTCAAGGAATTTCAGAGTGAAGTAGAGAATCAATTAGGCAAGAAGATTAAGGCACTGCGGTCTGATAGAGGCGGTGAATATCTGAGCTATGAATTTGATGACCATCTGAAAGAATGTGGAATTCTATCAGAATTGACTCCTCCTGGAACACCACAATGGAACAGTGTGTCAGAACGGAGGAACAGAACCTTGCTAGACATGGTCAGGTCAATGATGGGTCAGGCCGAACTTCCATTAGAATTTTGGGGACATGCACTAAATACAGCTGCACTCACTATAAATAGAGCTCCGTCTAAAGCTGTCGAAAAGACTCCATACGAATTATGGTTTGGAAAGCCTCCAAATGTGTCTTTTCTTAAGATTTGGGGATGTGAAGTATACGTCAAACGATTAATTTCAGACAAACTTCATCCAAAATCTGACAAATGTATCCTTGTGGGCTATCCAAAGGAAACAAAGGGGTATTACTTCTACAATACATCTGAGAACAAAGTGTTTGTTGCTCGAGATGGTGTCTTTTTGGAGAAGGATCACATTTCCAAAATGACAAGTGGGAGAAAAGTAGACCTCGAAGAAATTCGAGTCGAACAACAAACTCTAGAGAATGCTCAAGATAACATTCAAGATGAAACTCAGAGATCTTTAGAAGAATCTGGTGAGAATCATGGTCAATCTAGAAATGTTACCCCGTGTAGATCGCAAAGATATAGATCTCAACCGGAAAGGTACTTAGGTATTTTGACGAACGAGAGCTATGACGTTCTATTACTTGAAAGTGATGAACCTGCGACTTACAAACAAGCTATGACGAGCCCTAGCTCCAAGCAATGGCAAGAAGCCATGCAATCTGAATTAGACTCCATGTCTGAAAACCAAGTATGGGATTTGGTCGATTTGCCAGATGGCTACCAAGCCATTGGAAGCAAATGGGTTTTCAAACTGAAAAAGGACAAGGATGGGAAACTTGAAGTTTTAAAAGCTAGATTGGTTGCAAAAGGTTACAAGCAAGTCCACGGTGTGGATTACGATGAAACCTTTTCACCAGTTGCAATGCTAAAGTCTATTCGAATAATGTTAGCAATCGCTGCATATTACGATTACGAAATATGGCAGATGGATGTCAAAACTGCTTTCTTAAACGGCGTTTTAACAGAAACTGTGTTTATGACACAGCCTGAAGGTTTTGAGGATCCAAAGAATGCTAAAAAGGTATGCAAGCTAAAGAAATCAATCTACGGATTGAAGCAGGCATCCAGGAGCTGGAATATACGTTTTGATGAAGCAGTCAGTGACTTTGGTTTCATCAAGAACGCGGACGAATCTTGTGTATACAAGAAGGTCAGTGGGAGCAAAATTGCTTTCCTAGTATTATATGTCGACGACATATTGCTTATCGGAAATGACATTCCTATGTTGAACTCTGTCAAGATTTGGCTTGGGAAATGTTTTTCGATGAAGGATCTAGGAGAAGCACAGTACATATTGGGCATCAAGATTTACAGAGATAGATCTAAAAAGATGATTGGACTTAGTCAAAGCACTTATATCAATAAGGTGCTTGATAGGTTCAAGATGGCGGACTCCAAGCGAGGCTACCTACCCATGTCTCATGGAATGACTCTAAGCAAGACTCAGTGCCCAAAAACACTTGATGAGCGTAGACGAATGAATGGGATTCCATATGCATCATTGATTGGTTCAATAATGTATGCTATGATATGTACACGCCCGGATGTTGCGTACGCACTCAGTGCTACGAGCAGATACCAGTCAGACCCAGGAGAGGCGCATTGGACTGCTGCCAAGAATATTCTGAAGTACCTGAAAAGGCACAAAGATGACTTCCTGGTCTATGGTGGAGATGATGAATTAATTGTTAAAGGCTATACGGACGCAAGTTTCCAAACCGACAAAGATGATTTCAGATCACAGTCTGGGTTTGTCTTCTGCCTCAACGGAGGAGCAGTAAGCTGGAAAAGTGCTAAGCAAAGCACTATTGCGGATTCTACAACTGAAGCGGAGTACATTGCTGCACATGAAGCAGCAAAGGAAGCTATATGGCTAAGGAAGTTCATAGGAGAACTTGGTGTAGTCCCCTCCATTAAAGGACCAATAGCCCTGTATTGTGATAATAACGGAGCTATTGCACAGGCAAAAGAGCCTAGACACCACCAGAGAGTCAAGCATGTACTTCGTAGATTTCACCTTCTACGAGAGTTCGTTGAAAGAAAAGAAGTCGAGATAAGCAAAATTGGAACTGATGACAACATATCAGATCCATTAACTAAACCTCTGCCGCAAGCGAAGCACAACTCGCACACTGCAGCTATGGGAATCAAGCATATTGGAGAATGGCTTTGATGTCTCTGTTTAATGTTTTAAAGTTTTAGAGTTTAAATCTTTGTAAAACATTATTGGTTAATCATTCACAATAAATGAAAGGAATTCATTTTTCCATTTAATTTGTGGTTTATTAAATGATGAGTCCCTTCAACTTGACGATATATTCAAGATAGACTGTCAGGACCAGTCCTGTGACTAAGAAATGTCTATCAAGTGAACTTGAATGTCAAAGGTTGAAAATGGTCCCTAATCGGAGTTTTCTATAAAATTGGACGCATAGAAAACATTAGACGATTAGAATGCAAGATGACTAGTAGTTCTGTTTCTTGAACTATGTGGACATGGCAATGTCATAATCATTTGCATAGATACTTACTTTGGGAAGACTAGTATCGGACAAGACCTATGAAACTTTACTGTAAGAGATGAAAATCTGTCATGAGTAAATTTCATTAAATTATTAGACACTAAATCCTCAATACCTGAGTGATTTGAGATTACTTGTTTGAGAACTGGTTGCTTTGACGTTGACCAACCGTCGCACCGTAAAAGGAGGCTATAAAGGCAACGCTCAGGTAATCACCTATCAAACGAAGTCTAATCTCAAGATCGCAAGATTGGGATTGTCCTCCCATAAATCGGGATGAGATGCTTAAAAGTTGTACAAGGCCACTCGGAGAGCTAGAAACTGTGAAATGCATGGCCGTGCTCGGATGAATCATAGGCTATGATTATCTGTTTATTTGATCAGTTGAACTCTGAAACCGAGGAACACCTCTGGACATAATAAGGATGACAACTCTTACCTTATGTTCAAGAGCAAGCATCGAGCGACAAAGGAATTAGGAAATGCACACTTGTCCCTAAGGACAAGTGGGAGACTGAAGGAAATAATGCCCTTGGTCCAAGTATGCATTCTATGTTAAGTCTAATAAATGCGGTTCAGTATTAATTAACAAGTTAATAATTCAGTGAGATCAAGTGAGCTGAATGCCTAGCTAGAGGCCGCTTCAGTTCAAGTGGAATTAATGATATTAATCCACAGCTTACTCTTGACTGAACCCGTAGGGTCACACAAATAGTACGTAAACGGATCAAGTATTTAATGGCATTAAATACTCCATCTATGAATATTCGGAACCGACGGATCTTGGTTTCAGTGGGAGCTAAGATCGTCACAGGCAAGAAATGAATACTCCGGAAACGATGATATTGCCGGAAACGGAAATATGGATCGTATTGGAAATATGAATATTATCCAAGTCGTAGATGTTGCCGGAAACGGAAACATGGTACGTATCCGAAAATATTATTGGAAATGGAAATATTACCAGAATCGGAAATATTGCCGGAAACGGAAATATTGTCAGAATTGGAAATATTACCGGAATCGGAAAATAATTCCGGAAACGGAAATATTAAATATTTGTTCGAAACGGAAATTAATTCCGGAATCGGAAATATTAAATATTGTTCGTATCGGAAATAAATTCCGGAACTGGAAATTTAATCGGAAGCGTATCGTACGAATTAGCATCGGACGAGGCCTGCCGGACGAAGGCCCAGCACGAAGCCGGGCCATCGCCCAGCAAACACGCGCGCCACAAGCCCAGCCAAGGCAGCGCCCAGGCCTACCGCAAGGCAGGCCCAGCGCGCGCCAAGGCCACGGATGCGTGGGCCGCGCTGCGTGGGCTGCTGCTCGCACGCGCATGGGCAGCCCTTGTGGCTGCCGTGTGTGTGTGAGTCTGTGCTCATACGTGATTCCTAAATCTACAAGAGTTAGTGTATGATTAAATTTCTATTCCTAAATTGGATAAATTAATTAATAGAATTCATGTAGGATTCTAATTTCAATTAATTCGTATCCTACTAGGATTACGATTCCTTTTCCATAACTCTATAAATAAAGGCCTAGGGGTCATTATTTATACACAAGTTTTAAGTATTCAAAACTAAGATTTTTAAGCAGAAAAATCAGCCAATATTCTTGCCTACCTAACCGAAAATATTAGAACCTTAAGGGCGATTCTAGTTGGTCAATCTTAAGGCGGATCCGGACGTGCTGTGGACTATCTACGGAGGGACGACACTTGGAGTCCTAAAGACTTGTTCTTGTTCGGTTCGGGCGCAGCTAGGGAAGGCACGCAACAAAGAGTATGCATCTAAACTATGCTAAATGATTATGTGTAAATAATATGTTTCCTGGCTTTATGGTTTTTCCGCATGATTTATGAACTGTCATATGAATCATAACCTAACAGTCCCCTCTCCTACCACATTGGACCAGCATTCCCCTCCCCACCAATCAATCCCCACTCAAATTCCAAATCCCCAGCCTACCTCTATACCCCAACCCGGGATGGTGACTCGTAGCCAACGAGGTATTTTTAAACCAAAACAATTGTTTAACTTAAATACTATGGTTACAAAGTCTCCCTTACCTCGCACCCCGGTAGTTGCCCTTCGGGACCCGAATTGGAAAATGGCTATGAATGATGAATTTGATGCTCTTATTACTAATAAGACGTGGGAGTTGGTGCCCCGTCCGCCTAATGTAAATGTTATTCGTTCTATGTGGATTTTCTCTCATAAAGAAAAGTCTAATGGTGCTTTTGAGAGGCATAAAGCCCGTCTTGTAGGTGATGGAAAAACTCAACAGGTTGGCATTGATTGTGGTGAAACTTTCAGTCCGGTGGTAAAACCGGCGACGATACGGACAGTTTTGAGTCTCTCTCTGTCAAAGCATTGGCCCATCCATCAACTCGATGTTAAAAATGCCTTTTTACATGGTGAGCTAAAGGAAACAGTGTACATGCATCAACCTATGGGGTTCCGGGACCCTACTCATCCAGATCATGTATGCCTACTACGTAAGTCTTTGTACGGACTTAAACAGGCTCCGCGGGCGTGGTATAAACGATTTGCAGATTATGTATCCTCAATTGGTTTTATTAACAGCAGATCTGATAATTCTTTGTTTATCTACCAACAGGGGTCCGATATGGCATACATTTTGTTATATGTTGATGATATTATTCTAACTGCTTCCTCAGATAAACTCAGGTGCTCAATTATGACACTTATGGGCTCGGAATTTGCTATGAAGGATCTGGGTCCTCTCAATTATTTCCTTGGCATTGCAGTCACTCGAGGCAAGGATGGTATGTTTCTTTCGCAACGTAAGTATGCAGAAGAAATTATTGAGCGTGCTGGCATGTCTTCTTGTAAGCCATCATCTACTCCGGTTGATACAAAACCGAAAGTAAGCAGCACTTCTGGTTCCCCATTTGCCGATCCTAGCCATTACCGCAGTCTTGCGGGTGCCCTTCAGTATCTTACTTTTACGCGCCCAGATATCTCATATGCGGTGCAACAGGTTTGCTTACATATGCATGCTCCGAGTGACGACCACATGCACAGTCTCAAGCGTATTGTTCGGTATCTTCAGGGCACACTTGATTATGGTTTGCATCTCTATCCCTCCTCCATCACTGACCTTGTTTCCTATACGGATGCCGATTGGGGGGTTGTCCTGACACACGTCGTTCGACGTCTGGTTATTGTGTATTCATTGGAGATAACTTGATCTCATGGTCTTCCAAACGTCAACCCACCATGTCTCGTTCGAGTGCTGAGGCGGAATATCGGGGGGTTGCAAATGTCGTATCCGAATCTTGCTGGATTCGGAATCTCCTATTGGAACTACGTTGTCCGATTAAGAAGGCTACCATGGTTTATTGTGACAATGTGAGTGCTATATATCTTTCCGGAAATCCCGTACAACATCAGCGCACTAAGCACATTGAAATGGATATCCATTTTGTTCGTGAGAAGGTCGCGCGTGGGCAGGTTCGTGTTCTACATGTTCCGTCTAGACATCAGATAGCAGATATTTTTACTAAAGGCCTCCCACAAGTTTTGTTTGAAGATTTTCGGGACAGTCTCAACGTTCGAAAGTCTCCCGTTTTGCCTGCGAGGGAGTGTTAGAATATATGATAATATATTCTTGATGAGTTGTAAATAGATTATGTATATTTTTTAGTAGTATACTTAGTCCACGAGATCTTATTGTTAGGAGATTGTTAGCGTGATTGACGCACAATCAGTTGCAAGTATAGGTTGTATATATACTGCAAACAATATGAATGAAAGGCACGGAATATAATTCCTTTAAGAACAGAAGCTCGAGCTTTCTTTCTCTCTTCCCATTCTGCTGGGTGGCCACTCCGTAATCCATATTTCAGAGGTGTATATCTGATCGCTCTCCAATCTTATTTTTTTTCCCACAATTCATGATAATGTAACATATTCTATGGTTTCCCTCAAAAAACGCATTCTAGGGTTTAGTTTCCATCTGTTTATGTTGATTTTGATCTAATTTTTTTGGGGTTTTATACATTTGAGATTACCCTACAATTTACCTATTAATTATAATTGTTGTTAAATATTAGGTGTTTGTTGAGGAATAATATATGTAGTGTTTATGTTACTTGTAGTGAACCAAGAACCTTATTTTGTTGTTCGATCTTGATTGAATTGGATTTGGTTTTGAATGCCCAACAATATATTTTCATGGCGTTGTAATATAGAGGGTTTCACATATTATGACTTCAATTCTTAGGAATAGAGGCATTATGGGGAAAGCAATTCACCATTGAGTAACAAAGAGATCCGTAACCTGATGAAAATAGCAAACTGAGCTGTGAGCCTACTTACTTTCTGAGTTCCAATATTCATAGGTTTCCATGGTACGTTGGGATCAAGGCAGAGTAGATGTTAGGTAACGAATATGCTGTTAATTTGGGTTTTGGATTTTGAACTCAACATGCTCAGTTCAAGTGTTTTCTTTTAGGAGTATGCTTTTGATGTCGTGCATAATATTTGCACTCATTTAAAATATTTTTCCATGCTATATCTAGCGGTAATGGTGGTCAAGAATTGGATTCTTATGACCTACATCTACATGTATACTATTTCCGGCAACTTTTGTGTAAGACCGCGCGCCTTACCGGAAAGACCACTTTGGTTGCTTAACTAATTGGTTCCATTTCTTAACTAATTGGTTACATTGCTTAATTAATTGATTCAATTGCTTAACTAATTAATTTCTTTGCTTAACTAATTGGTTTCAGTGCTTAACTAATTGGTTCCAGTGCTTAACTAATTGGTTTCATTGCTTAACTTATATGATACCAAGGTGGTCTTTTGTGTAAGACCGCCTTATAGAAAAGTTTGTATACTATTTCTCTATTAATCAAGAGCATTCAGTTTGTTATAACCTCAGTTATTTGTCCAATTCAGGTGTAGGTTTTGTTATCTTGTTCGGCAAATGTTAGTCAAACAAGGGATAAACTTTTAATTAATATGATCTTCGTGATAGAGTTTGAGAAACTGATGATTTTTGTTTTCTGTCGTCCTCCTTTGTAATTCCATAGTCAAGTAAAAGCTGCATAACAAACTTTCTTTTTGCGGATTCTGAGTGCATCATTTTTGGCTATAGCTTGCTCCCATTTTTAGAATGTGGGTTTTGTAAATCTTTGATGATCTGATGGACGCCTCACAGAGAACAATGGACATCAGAAAAACTACGACCGATGATCCGAAACTCTTTTGAGCTGCGGCTGGTAAACAAGTCATTTTAAAGAGTGCAGACATGACTGATAACATGCAAAAAAGAAGCTATCGACATTGCCATCGCTGTACTTTCTCCCTCCTATTTTTGAAATTGCAATTTTTGTACTTCTACTTCCAATCTTTGCACTATGATGAGACAATTTCGTGCTTAAGTTGTGGGACTTTCTATTGATTTGAAAAAAGTAGAATTTGAAGAAGAAAGTTGTTTGAAAAACCATACAAAAAATCAATTTAATACAATCCTAGAATTTTAAAAATTAAAAAACGAGGGAAGGAAGGGGATGGGGTACGTGAGTTTAGAAAATGGAGAAGGGACTAAAACAAGAGAGTAAATGACCAGCATTACTCAACGCTAATTATTTTATTATTAATTTCCGCTACACCAGAAGATTAATATACTCTCCACCCGGAAATCCTAAGGCTTTAGAGATTGTGAAATTCAGAAAACCATAAAATAAAATATGAGTGGGAGAAGGGAAGAGAGGGGAAAAAACAGGAAACAACTTTCTAGGAGATAAGTGAGAAGGGGAGAAGAACAAATAGCGAGAATGGACTGTGGCAAAGTTGTTTTTTTAGCTTTCCGGGTAAATTTTTAATCACTATAAGGTCTATAACATTTCCAAATTCCGCTGACAGCAACTATTTCAAGCTATCCAGCAACTTTATTAGGTCACTAATTCCGTCATTGGTGTTTTAATACTTGTATTATGGACTGGTCCTATGGAATTTATTTGACTAAGTCTATTGCCAAGTTTCTACCTACTTAGTTTTTATAAACTTCTGTCCATGAGCAAGAGTTCAACATTAATTACTCCTTTTGCTTTGTCTTTCCAATTAAGCATTTTGTTGCATGTTTTGTTCAGTTCTCTGCAACAAGTGCTGAACCTGAATAGGCAGGCAAACATTTGGTATTATTGCGTAGCCTAGAATCTTATGTAATATAATGATGACTAATGTATTAGGGGCTTTTTAAAGCAACACGAAAATCCACGATCCTTCATTTTTTTAGCAAAGATCTTTAGCACATTTCCAAGACTTTACTTTAAATTGTCATTTGCAATTATTCCTATTACGACGTTTTTTCATCCATTATATATTCATTGGAACACATTTCAAAAGGTTTTATTTTACTAAATTGATTATTTTGAAATTATTTCTAAAAGAATTTTTTATATCTTCAGGCCCTTGAATGATTCACCTAAGCTATTGATGATTGATAATATTTGGTCTGTATATTAGTAAGCACTCTTAGTTTGATTTCTTACATTACCTCAATTTCTTAACTTATCGGCACTAGGGAGTGGGAGTAATCGTGGCCTCGTGGGAGTGCAAAAACTCAAATTTTGCTCACAAATATCAGTCCGTATTTTTTTTACTCCAATTATGGTGGATTGTCAAGCTGCCTTCTTGTGCTTGTGTTAGGTAGTTGTTTCATTTGTAGCGTATATTTGGCGTTTTTCTTTGTCTATTACTATTTTGTAATCATCTAATGTAGTATTTTGATGCAATTGGTTCTATTTGTCTTAATATTAACACCGCCATAACTTATGTTATCTGATTCCCTTTTAAATTATTAAATGTCTTGGATTTAGTAGAAACAACACGGTCTTGTGAATTATGGCAAGGCATTAAGCTTGCTTATTTTTTGTCACCAATTTCACTCTTCTGACACATTGTATTTTCTATAACAAAATACAGGGGTTCAAGATGAAGATTTAGTTTCTTTTGTGAAAAAATGGCAGAAGGGTGGGGCTTTTCTATTTGGCGGTTGTTGTAGAACTACGGAAAAGACGATAAATGACATTTACCCAACTCTCTCAGAGCATTCAGAATCTCCGCGTTAACAAGTCATTCACACTTTTGTCTTGTAAATGACTAATTAGGAAATATGATCTATGCTTGTGTACTGTTGTTGCCTTCATTAATTGATACAAATTTGTTTACTGAAGGGACCTTCTCATTTTCTGTAACCTATAAATAAAGCATTTGGATATCTGCACAAAGACGAGCTTTGCATACAAAAAAAGCACAAGTACTCCGGTTTACAACCATTAGCCGTTCGTTTTTATTATTCCAACTAATTCCCCGTGAACTTTTACCCTGATTTTCTACGTACTTTTTTACGATATATGTTTGTATCCCTTGGGAGAACGTGCGCGCTAGCGCACGGTCCAACAACTAGTATAAGTAAGGATATGATGGATATGAAGAGGAGCTTCTTTGAAATGGTCATTTCTCAAGGATTCCCACTCCCCATTACTAGATGCATGCTTCATACAGTTGGATAATTGCTCTAACAGCTCTTCCTTTATTGCCCTTCTTGTTAACCATTTTATATGAATATATCCATCTAGACGTCCGAAAAGTCTTTCAAACATTACCTAAAGAATGCTCTATTTCCCTTCTACTCCTATTAAAACGCTCTTTTACAAGAATTTGTACATAATATACATTATAATAAAGATAAAATTAAAGTGTAAAATACTTCTTCATGTATAATACATCTATTAAGTCAAAATAAAACAACTATGTTGTGTTCCATATTGCTCCTTTCATCTAAAATTAAGTTTCTCAAATACGTTTTCACAATTTTTTAGATACAACTTTGTGCAGAAGGTCTTGGTCTTTTGGACGAATAAATCTAAAGTAAATCGAGCTGAATTCAACTGAAGTTATTGAAACGATCTGAATATTGAATTGAACTTATTTATTGTGTTAGATTGAATTGAACTAAAGTAAACTAAAATTTGTGAAAGGTTCAAAGGTCCAAATAGGGCGAGTATTAAGGGATACATTTTTAAAGGAAACGGGCGAGTATTAAGGGACACATTTTTAAAGGAGGAGGAAGTATTATTTACTCCGTATTATTCAGTCCGGCCCAGTTTAGTTCATATTAGAGCATCTCCAATGGTTGTAGCTAGGGACTAGCTTGAAATTTATAAAAGTTTCAACCTAATAGCTAGACCATTGGAGTGAAAATAACAAATTAGCTTTGCCAAGCAAATTAGCTTAAACAAGCTAATTTGCTTGACAACTAACTCCAAAAATTGTCAAATAATTAATTGACAAGTGGACAAGTGGAATAAATTTTAATAACAAGCTAGTTGCTAGCCATTGGGGCACAAATTAGCTAGACAATAAAATAGCTTGAAATCTTATGTGGCATAATAAGCTAATTGTCAAATTAGCTTACCATTGTGGATGCTATTAAATTCATATTCAATTCAGTTAATTTTAGACAATTGATTTCAGTTCAATTAATTTTAGTTCAATAAAAAAATAAAATATTTACACTAATATAAACCTGGTCCACGTTAACTTAGCGTGAACCAGGGCAACAGAGTAATTTGTATGGGCAACATGTGTAACGGTCACGTGACAGTTATTTTGTGATTTTAAATAGTAACTATATGCGTATTACAATAACTATGTGTTGTAAAGAGTTACTATGTGTTTTGTAGAGTTTCAATGCTATTTGTGTCTAGCATTTTATATACGTTTTAAACTTTTTTATTTTTCAAAATTTCAGATCTACATTCTGTTCATTTCTCTTTCATTTCTCTCTCTTCATTTTCTCTCTATGCTTTTCAAAATTTAGCCCAAATTTCTAGGTTTTGTTTGATTTTCTTCGTAATAATTCTTATAATTGGATCTATTAGATGAGGAAAAATTGGAGAAAGTAGTAGATTAAGAAGGAGGTTCGTCGTTGCCGAAATCGAATCGAAGAATTTGCGCTCGTCTACAAATCTTCGCAAGAATTTCTAGAGAACACATCTCGATTTGTTGTTTTTTAAAGAATTTTGAGTCTATTTTTATTTAAAATTGAAAATATTTATTGTTTTGGAGAAATTAATGTTTTGTTTTACCGAAATATCGTTTTCACTTCGCGAATTCGATCAGTTTCTTCACGATTTAAATAGTAACTATATGAGTAATACAATAACTATATGGTTTAAAGAGGTACTATGTAACTTTAATGGTTACTATATGTGTACAATAGTTACTATATTATTTTAATGGTTACTATATGTGTACAATAGTTATTATTTTGTTGAGTGATTTGAAATGTTTGTTGTTTTGTTGAAATTAGGGTTAGTGTTTCACATAGTTAGTATATAAATGATATAGTCACCTTTAATTTATGTTGCGAAATAGTGTTTTTAATAGTCATTGGAATGTTCGTTGTGTTTATGTTAGTAGTAGTTTTTAGAGTAACGTTACTGTTTTAAACTTATAATATAGTTAACTATGTTTTTTTAAAAGTTACTATAACTTTAAAACACTAACTATATATGTGTTTAAAATAGTTACTATATTTTTTAGAAAGTTATTATAAGTTTAAAACAGTAACTATGTGTTTAAGATAGTTATTATGTTATGAACAGTTTATAATGACTTTTTGATAAATAATAGTTACTATACGATTACATTGTGTACTATGTTATTTAGAGTATGTTATTGTCCGATTCTTATATAGTGACTATATGATTATAATGGTTACTATATGTGTACAATAGTTACTACTTCGTATATTATAATAATAGTCACTATATGTTTTATATAGTTATTATATGGTTTATATAGTTACTATATATTTGAAATATGTACTATGTTTATTTTATCATGATTTGTTACCATATGTTTATTTTCTTCAATAGTTATTGCATATTTTATATAGTTATTATATGTTTGAAATAGGTACTATGTTAGTTTATTATGTTATGTGCATATGTTTTATGTTTATTCTACGTAGTTACTATATTATGGATCGAGTTACTATATTATTATCACACAAACTATATCTGCAACTTTGTGACTAAATGACCATCAATAATATTTATGGGTACTATACTTGTATTATAATAACTATATATTTGGTATAGTTTTTTATGTATATAATAATGTTATTTTTATGTTGTTTGTTGTCCTCTATGTTATTAGTAATAAGAGTTACTATGTTATGATTACAATAACTATATGATCATAACAATAACTATATCTGCAAACCTGCTTGTGTATGACTATCATTAATATTAAGAGATACTATATCATGTATAATAGTAACTATATGTTTTTAATAGTTACTATGTTAGCATTATGTTCTTTTATGTTTTTTTATGTTATTTCTTTGTACTCTATGTTATTAGTATAAAAGTGACTATATTACTATGACAGTAATAACTATATGACTATAGCAATAACAGTAATTATATATGCAATTCTGCGAGTATCTTACCATCGTTAATTCTAAGAGTTACTATATGATGCATAATATAAACTATATGTTTTACATAGTTACTATGTTATTTTTTCATATTTAAATGTTAAATCATTAACTTAGTTTAAATATTATTGATTCAGAAATACAAAGATGATGCACCCAGAATTGAAGTCGTGTAAAGAATAAATTTTGCAAGGAAAACAAAAGCAAGAGAAGAAGAAAATCCTGACAACAATGGAAACCAAGGACGTGGTAGAGGAAGAAGAGGACGTGCTGGTGGAAAAAAGAGACGTGCACGTGTCGATTAGTATTTTTTAGTTCAAAAAAATTTGATTTTAACCTGGTTTATTTAATAGATGCAAATAATTAGAATGTCGTAACTAAAACAACTAACCAAATAGTTAATGTTTTTCTTTATTACTGTTTAGGAGTTGTAATTACTGTTACTTTTGATATAGTTACTCTTTTTTATTTCAGTAATTATGTGATATACAATAGTAACTATATAATAGTAAGAGTTACTATATGACCTCTAAAGCATCTATATATCATATTGTTTATTTTATAATATAGTAATCGTTCTACAGCTAAAGTTAGTTTTCTATATGATATAATTACTCTTGGATAGAATAATTATTGTTATCGAAATGACTATGTTATTATTATTTTTCATAGTTACTATTTTGATGATATAGTTACTTTACAGAATTGAACCTATAGTTTCTATACTTTACTATTTTTGTCTGCAAGAATGAATATATAATCATTCTTATTTTTATAGTAATTGTTTTACAGTTAAAATTACTTTTGTATATGATAAAGTTACTCTTTGGATAGAATAATTATTCTTATCGGAATGACTATATTATTATTATTATTTTTTTCATAGTTACTATTCTGAAGATATAGTTACTCTACAAAACATATAGTTTCCATAATATACTATTTTTGTCTGCAAGAATGAATATATAATTATTCTTATTTTTATAGTAATTGTTTTACAGTTAAAATTACATTTCTATATGATATAGTTACTCTTTGGATAGAGTAATTATTCTTATCGAAATGACTATATTATTATTATTTTTCTTAGTTACTATTCTGAAGATATAGTTACTTTACAGAACCTATATTTTCTATAATAGAAGACGCCGATTACCCGATTCACGTTAATTTACAAAAACACCATGGTCCACGCTAATTTCCATGCAAGTGGGATGCAAAAAAAAAAAGGAACTTTCCTCCGCGGTGAAAATTTAATTAAAAAACCGCAATATCAACTACCAATCCGTTTCCAGAGGTTAAAAGAGCCAAAACCTTGGGCATAAGAAAAGTGAAAGAGAGAACTCAGTACTGAGTAGCATTCAGTAATGGCGGAGAAAGGTGGAAATGGGTTTTCTCTTGGCAAAGGAGCAGGTAATTCTTCCCACTTCTCCAATTTCAGGGTTTTCTGCGGTTTTTTTTTCAATTTTTACTTTTGTTATGTAATCTCTTTCCTGTTTTTTTCTCACCCAAGTCCAATTTTAGGGTTTCAATTTTTCAAAGTTTTCCTCTTTTTAGAACCAAAATCCAAACCTCCGGTCGGAGCTAGGGTGTTATGATAATATGATGTAGAAGGGGTTAAATTTCAAATTAATTATAATTATGGAGTATTATTATTTGAAACCGTCAAAATTTTGTAAATTATTTTAAAATGCCTACTTTATTTGTGGATTTAATATTTCCGTTGTGAATAATAATAATAATAATTTGTAAACATATTTTAAAAAGGGATTTTTGTTTGCAAAGTGTACCATGAATGCATTCAATATTTTGGATTAGAACTTGCTAAAAGTAATAATTTTTTTGTTTTGTTTAAGTTGGAGTTAATCTGAAACCATGGTTGTGGATTTTGATTTGTGACTAACTAGAAGTAAGAAAAAATGAGTTCATTGGTTATGATTTTGGCTCGATTATTGCGGAATGTAAAGAGAGAAGAAGCTCAGATGTTGTGAAATGATTTGAGGTTTCGGGGTATGTGGAAACTTGATGCAACAGTTACCCTTAACAGAAATTCCCCTTGGATTTTACTTCAGAGCGATTACAGTCCAGGACGTTCTTATGTTTGAGGTGGGGGCACATCTATTGCATAAGTGTTTTTAGTGCGAGTCTGATGAAATCGTGTTTGTTGCATGGAAAGATTTAAAGTAACACCTTGGTTTGTACCTAAGGGCGATTATAGTGGAGGAAAATGTTACGCGTGAGGTGGAAGCACATCTATTGCATAAGTGTTTTTAGTGCAAGCCTGCTGAGAACATATTTGTTGCATTGAGAGATCGGAAGTTTCTTATGGAATACTGGCTTTTGTCATTTAATGAAAAGTAGTTAGATTGTTCACCCACCGATAGATGTCATGAGATTTTTCCCATACTTGTGGTGAGAATTTTGAGGGTAATTACACCTAGCAGTACAGATAATTTTCTCAATCAGTTGTCTTGTATTGGAATGCAAGTGAAGTTCTATAAGTGAGGATCCTGGTTGGAAGTGACACATGTTCCTGTAGGCAGTTTTCCTGTAGAAAATGATGGTTTTGGCTCCTGAATACAAAGATACAAAGATGTAGTAAGCTGAGACAACATACAAAGATGCACGAGCGTGCCTTGAAGTACATTTCTTTTTGAATAATGGGTGTACTCCTTTTCAAGTGTTTTCAGCACGCAACGGTCCAGTGCAGTGATAAAGGTGGCTAACCTTGCAATATACCACTTCTATTTGTCCCAAACTTTAACTCCTTTTTGGTCTCATTTATGCCCACCTCTACGTAGGGCAATGCATACTGACCGTAGATGCATACAAATTTAAGCTACATGTTAGGTTAACATCAACAGCATTCATATCTAAATGTTATGCTTATCCATATCAGAAAAATTGTATATGCTCTTCCACATTAGAAAGAATTGATGTCATTACGTGTTCTTTTGTTCAGTGCCCTTGAGAGGAAAGGATGATGACTCCACTAAATCAAAGAAAGGAAGGAAAGTGCAATTCAATGATGAAGGTACCGACTGCTTCTCTTGGTAATCTAATTTTATGAACAGTAGTTTTATTTCCAAGCTTAATCTCAGTTTTGTCATATTTCGTCATCTGCTTAAGTTGGTATTTTTTCCATCTGTATTTGGAGTTGAAATTTCTGTTTTTACTTGTTTGGTAGTATAGTTAGCCTTTATAGTATTAGTTGGCCATGTTAAAGAGTGCTTGGATCTTTATTCCGTATGTGTAGTGTGGTTCTTTCTTCAAAGGTGAAATCTTTAAGTTATATTCGATGCTTTTTACTTTTGTCCCTGCGAAGAAGTTGTTAGCTAGTTACTACCGTTAAATGCATGTATAGCTGTATATTTATTTGTCGACAAATGTATTCATACTTGTATTTTCCTGTGGCATCTTCTTGGCCCTATCAAGAGTCCCCTGCAAACTTTTCATCAAAATCTGGAGAAAAAGGTGCACCTTTGAAAGGAGGAAAGGGCTCTGCTCGAAAAGAGCCGGCAAAGTATGAACTCAATGTTCAGTCAGGTGTGTATTTTCTCAGCGTGAACCTTTTCATATGATGTTCAACAATTGTTGTTATCCCTTTGCTCTTCAAGTACATACTAGTCTTGGTTCTCTGCAAAGTTAGAAGTACTTTTCAAAATTCAGAAGATGATAGAGTTAGAAGTTGGACTTCTGCTCCTTGGGTTAATTAAGCTACCGTCAATTCAAACCATATTAAGTGTTTGGTCCTCTGTGCATAAGGAAGCAATCCCTGATTAAATGTTTTGTCCTCTGTGCATAAGGAAGCTATCCCTGATTAAGTGTTTTGTGTTACTGTGTTGCCTGCTTTTATAATTTTTTAGTACTTAATTTTTTTATTCCTCGTCAAAAAATACCCCTTTTATCTGTTTGGTGATAGTTTGTAAATGAAGAACTTGAAGAAAGGTAGAGAAGAAGGGGATGAAATATGGAAACAGAGGCTCATAATTTAGTTGAGAGTCATAGAACGGAAGGATAAGGCCGAATGAGGAAGGTGGTATAAAAGGACTGCAAGGAGGATTGACGGTGAGGAAGGACTTAGATTGACAGAGCTAGAAGAAAGGCAGAAAGGAATGAGAGAGGGACTGCAACCATATCAACTTCTTGATGCCTGTTTGCAATGCTTTGCATTGGCTTTTCCATTATGTGTTTGACATGTTGGTGAAATGATTATCATTGTGCTAGACTTTTTAATATGTTCCTTTTTTTCCGTCTGATGAACTTTAGTCTTTATCTTGTTCCTAACCGGACAACGTTAAAAATTAATAGATATCTTGTTGATAGATGAAGTCTCGCACAAAGTTGGATGCTTCTAAGTTGCTAGCTCATTCCTCTGATCCTCTCTTCCATGTACACCACCTAATAGTCAAATTATTGCATGACACCATCACTTCTTTTATGGAGGTCACCCTGTAAACAGATGGCAATTGAGATTTCACGGGTTATCACCAAACCAAGCCATACCAAACTTCATGATTAAATCCATCTCAAACGACTTATCTATTTTATAATCTACCGAAGACTTAAAATGCTCCAAGGTTGATAAATATCTTCCTAGACTTAAAGAATCACTACTGAATCTTGGTCTTTTCCAACTTATCTGTAACACTCATGAGGATGGTGAATAGACATAGAGTAAATGGGAAGAGTTCATAGATTGCTCTTCAATAAGGCTAGCTTACCTCTTTCGAAGCGAAGCTTAGATTTCGATCCAATGAACCTTTTCTGGAACTATTCAATGATAGAGGCTCCGAGTTGGAGAGAACCAATGTAACCTTTGAAACTGAAATTTCCAACATTTAGGACATTATCCATTGCCTAGTAGAATCATCTGCTCCTTAAAGTTAATTGTTAGACCAGCCAGCAAGGGGGATGTAATGAACTGATAATATTGAGTAGAAAATTAATGGTAGAGATATATTTAATTTGGTTGAAAGTTGATGAACACAAAATGGGATACAAAAGGTAGTGACTTGAGGCCACCAATCTCCAAGTTAGTGACTTTAGGTCACAAGTCTCACAATTCACAACCTATTTCCTCCCTCCCTCTCTCTTCCTCTAATTCTATTTATCCTACATTCTCTGCTGATTGCTTTGCTGTCCCTGTTGTGTTGCTATTGCTGTTGGGCTGCTATTCTTGGTCCTCATTAGTTGGGTTCATTACAGGGGAGCCTATAAGTAGCCATAAATTTTGATTAGGGGAACAAAAAACCATGTTATATAGTGTAGTTATTCTAGGGAAGGACTGAATGAGGCAAAGTAAAGAAGGGAAAGAAAATACTCAAAGAGAAAGCACATTATCAATTCCCTTTCCCTTTCCTTTCTGAAAACCCTCAAACCGAGCAACACCTAATTAGTAATGTAGATTTGTAGCTTCTTTATGATTTTTGTCAGATTGTTAATGTGTATGCTATTATTAGAGGATTTTTCTGTAGCCATTTCATTGAGATCTTAATGCTAATCATTTGTTGCTGCTCTCTTCCACTTTGTATTGTGAAATTTCTGCGGTACTTTATTTAGAAGGGATCACTTGTTTAAAAATTCTATGTCAGAAGAGATGTTTCCATTTGGTTTAGGGAAATTATTCTTTGTGAATGCTGCTAATTTTTTTTTCCCATTTGCACTGTTAATACTTCGAAAATGGTTTGTAAATTTTCTCTTATCTGTTTGCCTATAGAGCTTCCACAGAACTCCCAATGTGTGATGGATTGTGAGGCAGCTGATATCTTACAAGGAATCCAGGAGCAGATGGTTTTTCTCTCTCGTGATCCAACTATCAAAATTCCTGTGTAAGAATTTATGCTTTATGATGCTCGTTTCATTTCAGATTTTGTTTGGAGTTGCATAGAGGGGTGGGTGAAGTTAAATTTGGGCAGAAATCAGCATCCTTGAGCTGGTGGCTCCTCAAATGTATTGTCAAGAGTGGTGGTTGTTACATAATCTCTAACCCGTCTTCTGATATCAGGTCATTTGATAAGGGATTGCTATATGCCAAAACTGGAGGACGATATTCCAATCCCAAGACTGTCAGACAGGCTCTTGAGTATCCTTTTACCAGTGTCTTATTCAATTATTGTATTATGTAACAATTCTCAATTTCTCTAGCCTCTTAACTCATCAAATAGGGGTCTCAAGAAGTATGGAGTTTCTGATGCAGAGGTTAGAGTCACAAACTTGCTGATTTGGTAATTGAAAATCTAAGTTATTGCTATTGATAATGCCTCCGATTGCAGATATGTGTCATTGCCAATAGTTGCCCCGAGAATGCTGAAGAGGCTTTTGCACTGGTCCCTTCTCTCAAGGTATGTTGCATGCAAGTAATTTGATTGGAGATAATATATTTGCATCTGATTTTACTCATTAACTTTTTTCCCCCTTTAAAGGCCAAGAAAAACAAGATCCACGAACCACTTGAAGAGATCATATCCCAGCTGGTTGCATCGAAGTTGCCAACAGAAAACCATGAAGAATAGAAAGGGTAGGTACATTTGTTTTTTCTGTGGCCTTTGTTCCAACATGGCACCATTTAACTTTGTAGGTTGGGTACTAATATTCTTTTTCAAACTCCTATTGGGGTGTGAAAGAAGATGTGTATTATAAGAGCATTTGAGGTGGGAGACAAATATAGACCATTAGTAAGTTAAGGGATTGTTCATTATCATTACAAGTTTTCAGCTCTTTTAACCTTTTAAAAAAAGTATTGGAAACTAGCGAATATTAGGATCTGTTCATTATTATTGCATTTTGTTTCAGTTTTCATTTTTATGAAAACGAAAAACAGCAAAATGGAAACAGGAAAAAGTAGTTTTCTTTTCACTTTAAGCATGATTACTTGATTGGTGTATACGGAGTAACTAGTTTCTTGTTCATACAGATAAAAATAACTAGTTTGTGATGTACGATTTTAAAATGGCTAGGAGTCTAGAATAGGTATGAGTAATTTTACATACATCATAGAACTTAGAAACTTAGTGTAGCATTGTCATTAGTGGAACTTTGTTATGCTTTGTCATTTCAGTCTAATAATTGTTTGTAACCAATTTTGCAGTTTGCTGTGTCCTTGCGGCTTGTTGAAACATAGTTTCATCGCTACCCTTGATTGGCCTTTGTAGTCGTAGTTGGTTTTGTATAGATCTTAGCTTTGGAATAATATTTTCCAATATAGATTGTCTATGTTAATGGGTGTCAAACCGTAACTGCCTGTAAATCAGTAAACCCTAACTGTAAGAATCATCTACTTTTGAGTTATGAAGCTCTCACCAACTGTTGATTTAGATAACATTCATCTCAAGTATTTGATACTCATCTTTTGCTATTCAGTATTCACCTTTGATTCTTTGGACCTTTTTATTTATGTGGCCTTACTTGGGGACAAGGTAAGGTACCCTCAGTAGGTCCAAATGTATGAAATTAGGTTTTGATTGGGTTCTATACGGACATACAGCAGGGTGAAGAAACAAAATTGCTGTTGAAATCAGTTTCTGTAATGGTATTTTTGATGATTCTATTCTGGAACTAACAAAAGTCCTGCGTTTTCTGGGGTATTTTAAACTTATGGATTTGTAAAGAGCGTAAAATGTGCATTTGAGTTGGTAGAGTGGGTCCATGATAAGAGAAATAGAGAGAGAACAAGTAGGAAATTTTACCATTTAAGATATGAGGCAAATTTAAAGGGACATTCAAAAACGGAATATAGGACAATCTTATAGGGATGGAGGAAGTAAGTAACGCGGTATAGGAAGAACTTTAAGTGTTACCTTTAGTCCATTTCACCGGTTGGTTTAAACAATCGCTGCAAGGTACCACACATTTGACACATATAAGCAATCTAAACTACTCCGTATTTCATATGAGGTGATTTGTTTCATAGCTGAAACATAAAGTAAAAGCGAGAACATTTTAGCTCAACACCAAACTTCTTGGGAGTTGACCTATACGAGGAGTTTGTTTATACAAAGTATAACTAGCTATTGACACGGGCGATGCCTCGGGTTCTTCATTGTAGGTAATCTGAGAACTATCTTTTAAAAAAACTATGGAAGTTAGATGAAAATTATTGCGGTACAGTAGTTTTTACATAAATATTTTGTTCGGATTACTTTTGACCATAAATTTTGGGTAGACCATAATCTAGCTCGATATTAGGAAGTGATGAGAGTTCACCAGTGTTCAGTGTTCAGTGTTCAGTGTTCAGTGTTCAGGTCCAAAACATAGTAACCAATTTCCCAAAACATAGACAACACTTCCTTCCCCTACTATTACGATTTACGAAGTATTATCTTATTCTTCAATTCCCCTCTATTTTCCACAACCATTTTTCCGGTGTAACCTGAAATAATAAAATAAGTTGCTGTTACATTGTTACTAGCACTGAATGTTGCAATAACATAGCATTGCTTTGAAACCAAAAACCATAAGTATAAAAACATGTATAACCACTTAAATTTGGTCCTCCTAGAAAACCCGAAAAAAAAAAGTAATTGTTTAGATTTCTTTTATACGGAATCTGTATGGAAATTTTGGAGGACAACGAACAAATATGGACATATAAAGCTATGAATAAATTCAGTATTATTGTAATTCGGAAAGGAAAAGTACAACAGCAAACTTAAAATATCAATTAATTCTAGATATCTCTAGAATTTCAGAGTAATAAACTAATAGCATTAAAAAAAACAGAGTAATAAACTAATATTACACATCAATCACATACATACGATGATACGAGTAGTCTGTGCTTTTCCGACGAATATAGAATTTAAAAACAAAAATCTCAATTGCAGCACAAAAAGTCCAACAAGAACAAGTGCAAAATCAATGGAAACCAAGCGATTAGCGAATAATAATAGTGAAAATCGAAAATTGCTATACCTTACAGTTGAAAAGGATAGGAGACTGCAACGATGAAAAGAGATGTTTGGAGAAATTCCTAAACAATCGAACCGATTAACGTCGCTCGTCAATCGGGTGACATTGTTGGAAAAAGCTGATGAAATAATGGCAGATGTGTCCTTCCTTTTGGAAATTGGAATGGCGTCAAGTTGGCGTTAAACTAGCGTTAACGGGAGTTCATTAACGGGCGTTAGCGTTGTGTACTCCGTAATAGTTAATGAACAGTGCATAAAGAAATAAGGTTGTTAAAACCCAAATAAAATGCAGAGGCTTCTTGTTTCATATCGTTCCCATTTAGCAATTCTCAAAAAAATCGAAGGCGCAGACGAGCTCGATTTCTGCATGTAATCCGGTAAGTGATTAATCCCATGAACTATGTATTGTTTTTATTACTCTAATTGTGTTTCTCTATTATCTTTCCCGGTAATTTTGACGAATAGATTAATTAATGGGAAAGTATTTAAAACCGATTTGTTGTATGTACGGAGTAACAAAAGGTCTTGCGCGCACAAGATGTACAATAAATTTATTGTACACCAAGATGACTTTTACCCATATTTTCGTAACTTTAACCTAGTTTTGATTAACTTTTATATTAGTAAAAAAAAGTTGATAGAAATGATTAAATGATTAATTTTATACATTATTAGTGGTTTTGAAGAAATATGTTTTTACTGAAATGAAAAAATCTATCACTAAAAATAGATAACTTTTACATATATAAGCTTAACTTTTAAAATTTTGAGTTAACTTTTACTCCGGTGTACAATATTTATTGAAAGTAGTAATGGAAAATAAGATGGTATTATTGAAATTGTGGATTCCAGTGATCAATGGATTTGACTATATTTAAATATAGACATTAGAGCATGTTCAGCGCGCAGCGCTGTCTTGTCTTAAGACTTATTTTAAATGCCACATCAACTTTCTACTAACTTTTAATAATTTTTTATGTGTTAAGACTTGCTAAAACTCAACTAAATTTATCTTTTCATCCCTAAGATTCAATTAAGATTTCTCAATACATGCATATGACATCACCCAATTTTAGGATGACATCACCCATGTGAGTGTCCAAGTCTTAAATTGAGTCTTGAAAAATCAAGACTCCACTTAAGACTTTGTTAAGACAAAATGAGATAAATGGGTGAAATTATAAAAGTCTTATCTTAAGATAATATTGATGATATTATCCCAAGTCTTAAGACTTAGTGCTGATCTTGCTCTTAGTTATGGTAAAAAGATTGTACATCTGAAATTATAGGTCGTATGCTGAACTAATTCAAAATGAAAATGAGATTGTAGTGTTAATGATGTTGTTAGTGCTTATACAATCTGCTTATATATAAAGGATTATTAATAAAAGAACAATTATTTCGTTAAGTTGTATGATGTTAGTTGATTGGTGGATTGTTATATTGTTTCCTTGTAACAGACGGCAACCATCAATTGCAAAGTTGAAGCATTTGGAAGAATCATACACAGGTTTGATAATCGTAGGAGGCAGTGGGTGGGTGAATTGGGATTCGGAGGCCTTTATCACTTGTGCGGGAAACAGTTACCGCGGAACTTCGTGTACTGGTTGATGAGTCGTGTGGACCCTGTAAACGAGGTATTTAGGGGGCCGAATGGATTAGATGTCCCCATGAAAAAAAACCAGATACGGTGGATATTTGGACTTCCAAATGGGGAGAAGGTTATTCCCACAACTGAAGTCGATGTTGATGAACAAATGAAAACCTTGGGACAACATATACAAAGGGTATATGGGCGGATATGGGAGAGTGTTAACCCTAATAATTGAGGTGCTGTGATTACAACAAATGCAATTCCGGTGAATCCTAAATTTCTTGAAAGATTGGAGGGTCACTGGGGGGAAATGACGAGGAGGAGTTTAAGACGATGTTTTGGAATGGTTCTTTGTCCAATACAATGTGGAAGATTGAGTGCGGATATGACATATGCGTGCACACTTGGAATGCAAGCACGTGAATATGATTGGTGCAAGCTAGTATACGAGTTCTTCATTGATAGGGCCAAAGTGTTCTGTAGGGACTTCTACACATATGGATGGACCAAAGGAGTAGGTGGTTGCAGCATGTACTTAGTGGTGAGACGATGTTTAAAAAACAATATAATGTTGTTGTTATTTAGTTTCGGCAGATAGTCAACTTGTTTGTGTAAATGTATTTCAGATTTTGTATCTTGATCGACTAGATAGACTGCCCGTGCAATGGGGCGTTTTTCCTAGGCTGAAGGCATGGGATATGAAGGAGATTATAAAAGCAAAACAAGCTGATCGACATCCGGGAACAAAAGGGGACTACGGCTGTCTCAGGGTTAGTATAAGTTATCTCTTCGTAGATGAATTGTCTAAAAAATCTTTGGTATATAATTTAGCAATGTTTATGAAACACTATATGAGTTATTTTGTAAAAAACTAAGGTGTCTTGCTTATTAAATAATATTTGGTATATAATTATAGTAAAGATTATCAAAGGTTTACAGTACTATCTAAATTTGATAATACATTGTCTTACAAAATTAAAGAACAATTTCAGTTCTTTATATATTTAATAAAAATATGGGCACAGGATTTAATAATCTACCATTCTAAAAGTTCAGCCAGAATTGATTTTGTGTTGTTGAGGATCACTATGAGTATGGAACTGTCCGTGTAAACCTTAATACACTTTATATTTTATAAACTTTGTAGAGTATAGCCTTAATTTTACAGTACACTGTCTACATTATTGTCCACTGTTCACTGTAGAGTGTCTTAATTTTAACACGTTGCTAAATGTAATATACAATACATTTATATTAGACTTTGGCTGAATTTTACAGTAACCTTTCTTCGAATGTAAATATGATTTAGTAAAAACTTGCTATGAAAATATACAAAACTAGCATGTTGACAACTGATAAACAAAAAATTATATTTCTAATTACAATTTGATATTTTTGTATGTTGTTGTGTGTTGTTGTTGCGTACGGGGATACACAACATCCGAGGGCCACTAAGGACAGTGAAGGTCCGGTTGAAGAGGTGAATTGGTGACGAACGTCATGTATTTAACATTTGGTTTTATAAGGTTCTAAACACTTTAATGATAACTACTTGTGTTGTATGATATTTTTAGGTATATATTCCGGCAATAGAAGATGAAAAACTTAGGTTAAAACCAAGGAGGAAAGGAAATAGTGAAAGGAATCCATTTAAGATGAAGAAGATGGCTAAAGATAGGGCAAAAGTACAACGTATCGAGTTAGTTCGCTTGGAATTCAATATGGAAACTGACGGTCGGATAGATTGTGGATTAGAAACCCTTAATGAGGAGCCTCCTTTAACACCCCCACCTCGACCTCCACCTCGACCTCCACCTTCACCTCCTCCTCCTCCACCACCACCACCACCGAAGGTTACACCTCCTCCTCCTCCACCCTCACCAAAGGTTACACCTCCACCACCACCAAAGGTTACACCTCCTCCTCCACCCTCACCAAAGGTTACACCTCCACCACCTCCTCCACTCCCACCAAATGTTACACCTCCTCCTCCTCCTCCACCCCCACCAAAGGTTACACCTCCATCATATGATTTAGTAAAAACTTGCTATGAAAATATACAAAACTAGCATGTTGACAACTGATAAACAAAAAAGTACATTTCTAATTACAATTTGATGTTTTTGTATGTTGTAGTGTATTGTTGATGCTTACGGGGATACACAACACCCGAGGGCCATCAAGGCCATTGATGGTCCTGTTGGAGAGGTGAATTGGTGACAAACGTCATGTATTCAACATTTGCTTTTATGAAGTTCTAAACACTTTATTGATAACATCTTGTGTTGCATGATATTTTTAGGTATATATTCCGGCAATCGAGAATGAAAAATTCAGGTTAAAACCAAGGAATGAAGGAAATAGTGAAAGGAATTCATTGAAGATGAGGAAGATGGCTAAAGACAGGGAAAAAGAACAACGTATCGAGTTAGTTCGCTTGGAATTCGATATGGAAACTGACTGTCAGATGGACTGTGGATTGAAAACCCTTAATGAGGAGCTTCCTTTAACACCCCCACCTCGACCTCCACCTCCATATCCCCATCCACCACCACCACCACCACCACCACCACCAAAGGTTACACCTCCACCTCCTCCACCACCCTCACCAAAGGTTACACCTTCACCTCCTCCTCCACCCCCACACCCACCAAAGGTTACACCTCCAACTCCTCCTCCTCCACCCCCACACCCACCAAAGGTTACACCTCCAACTCCTCCTCCTCCACCCCCACCTAAGGTTTCACCTCCACCTCCTCCTCCTCCTCCACCTCCACCTCCACCTAAGGTTACACCTTCACCTCCTCCACCCCAACCTAAGGGGACACCTCATGAAGGTCCTAGCCCGAAGTGGATCACACCATTTCCAACAAGTCAACAGATGGTTAGTCAACCAATGGCCTCACCATTACCTTGGGCTTTGGATATTGATAAGGGCAAAGCTCTTGTGTGCGGGTTGGAAACTTGGAATCCCCTCCAACAATACTTAATACGACATGTGAAAATAGGAAGGTTGAACTCATTGCTTCAAGTGCCTTACTTTTTCAGAGGTCACAACCGCGGCGTGAGAAGAAAAAGAGGATATCATGTACCAATTTAGACCGTCATTTATAATTGGGCTAACTGCTACATGTACACCCAGGCATGATTACAATGTATCGAAACTTTGAAAAGCTAAAGGGAACAGACACGATAAGGAAGGCGAATATTGAGAACCGGTGTACTTTTTACGCACAAATATAACCAGATTGATCGAGCATTTAGGTTTGATGTCTGTGCCATGCTACTTTTGGGTTGTCATGTACGTATCTGGGTCCAAATTTAATGGTTTTTCTTTAGTATGGAGTAATCAAGAATCCAAAGTTTTATCATATGATATGAAGTATTGTTTAATGATTAAAACTTGATGTTCATTTTTTTATGACTTGACCAGTGCATACTTGATGAAGATTAATACAACGTTATTACATGCAAGGTTATCAAAATCGTGATTCTACTTTGAATCGGAAGGGACACTTAGAATCGAATCGTAAAAGCGAATAGTAGATTCGTAAGATTCTACAAACCAGATAATCAAGATTTTATTCTTAAAATTCATTTAAAATGCTTATATTATAAGGAAAAAACTTAATAATTGAAATATATAGTTGTTTAATATCTAAATAAGCATTAATTAACAATATTTTTCTATTAATAACTTTCTCAACGTAATTTAAATTTATGAGGTTTTCGCTAGTCAAGAAAAAAGTGTAGAATCGTGTAAAATCGTAAATCGAATCGTTGACAATATTTAAATCGTAGAATCTCGCGATTTTAATAACCATGATTACATGCATCTAATTATTTGTAATTAATTGCTCTCGTGTTTATGTTTTTTATTTAGAAAAGCTTTGGCTAATTACCTTAATCGAGACAGTGTACTTGTGATAATTTGGGATGTCATGATCAAATTTTGAACAAACAACGGAAGCTATAATCAAATTAACATGAATGACTTATTACGCGCCCAGACCCCTGGATTAGCATGAACAGTGAATCCACATCTCAATATATCTCATAAAACTGATAGAATATAAAAACTAATCTTGGAGCTTCAACCATCAGCTTAAGCTTTTGGTTGAGTTGGTCCCTTGACATGATATCAGAGCCAACGTGACGCCAAAGGTCATCCCTTGACAAAAACATCAACTTACTTATCAAAAAATAGACATTAGGTTGGGGTTTACGTACACGCCCCTACCCAATTTTCTTTTGAAAACCCTTCTAATCATTTCTTTGTAGCCTTCTCTGGACAATTTCAATCAATCTTAAAAATAGTAAACTCCATGTTGTACACGCCGTCATACAAGATCTATTGTTTCACTTTGTTAAACTAAATGGAGTATTTTTTTTATAAACGTTGTTTATGTCTTGATATAGACATAGGATTTTACTCGCCCTAACTTTGACTTGATCTTTTACTAATCTATGAAAAATTAAAAGGGCATTAGGTAATATATATGTTGTTAGATTAGTCGTTTCATTATATCAACAGAAACTTTTGTGTAAGACCGCCTAACGGTTAGATCATTTTTTTTTGGTACTAACTAAAATAGTGTAAAACATAACTAAAAGTAATAAAATCATAACTAATTGAAATTTATGAGTTGAATAGTTATTATTTTTTAACAAACTTATTATTAACTAAAACTCATAAAATCTTAACTAATTAATCTCATTGTTTAACTAATTAGTTTCATTTGTTTAACTAACTAGCTTAGGACCAGAGTAACGCACGGTTGAGATTAAATTTGTTTACGAAATATTATTAATTACTCGTAAATAATAATTTATAAACATAAAATATTTTTAACGGAATAAAATTGATTTATGTTCGTTGTGTGTTTGAGAAAATATAAGGTACAAATTAAAAATAACGACATAGTAAAATTTGAAATTAGTATAAAACATAATTTATTACAATTAATCAATTAAACATGGTGTCATACTGCTTACTTAACATACAAATTTTAAACTTGTTAATTTCAACTTATTTTCATTTGTTTTTGAAAAAATTGAAGATAAATTAGGTTATAAAAAATAAAAGGAAATTTTGAATAAAAAAATAGAGGAAGATGGGATGACACATGTCACCTCATAATCCATGGTCTTGTTTTTTAAATACTTAGGTGTTGATTGATTGGTTCAGTGCTTAACTAATTGGTTCGGTTGCATAACTAATTAGTTTCGTTGCTTGACTAATAGAATTGCAGACTTAACTAATCGGTTTCAGTGGTTAACTAATTAGTTAAAGTGCATAACTAATTGATTTCAGTGCATAAAAGTGGTCTAACCATTAGGTCGTCTTTCCTAAAAGTTTGTATTATATCAAACCTTATAGCATCATTAATAGGCAATTGGATATATTAGACGTTAAAATTGTGCATTGATAAATATGTCTGATGTATTTATTCAAAAAACATAGGGAATATAACATTAGATTAGTATAACCCCTACAACACGAATTGGAAATAATATATTTCAGTGTGGTATTGAACCAATTAGTAGAAGGTACACCCGGTTGCGTGTAGCTCTACACGCAACCGGGTCAAAACTACGTCGTTTTGATAGTTTTTTACCAAAATAAAAATAAAAATAAAAAATTAATAACACAAAAATACTTTCCGGATATTTTGTTAATTTTATTTATTTTGACAGTTTTTGATAATTTTATCTATTATTATTTGGAATTTCATGGGTTTTCTTTACACCCAAGAACAGATGTGCATCTTAATCAATGGCAGACGTAGTGTTTATCAACCAGTAATTAGAATTTGTCCTATTTTGTGTTGATTTCCTTTTCCAGTTGAACATGTGATTTTCTTCCTAGTTATGTGCTTGTAGTTGTAAATATGTACTTTTATGTGAAATAATGTTTTTTTTGGTCATACTTATGTGCTTGTAGTCGTAACTATGTACTTTTATGTGGGTAAAATGTACTTTTATATATAGTAATGTGTTTTTGGTTTTAGTTATGTGCTTTTGGTTAAATGTATTTTTTTTTGTCCTATCATGTACTTTTACACCTTCAATGTATTTTTGTTTTACGATTTGTTTTTTTATATGCCTTTACACATGTATTATATTTCTACTCCATATTAATTTAATACTCCCTCCATTTCTTTTTGATGTATCCATTTGGAATCTGGTGTGGTTTTTAAGAAAATTGGAATATTGGTTTGTATGGGTATAAGTGTAATGATTGGGTGTAAGAGAAATGATTGGGTGTAAGAGATTATAATAAATAAAGGAGTGAGAAAATAATAAAGAAATAAGGTAAGAAAGAGGAGTGATAATGATGGGTGATAAAGGAGGTGAGAGAGTGTATATGGGGAAGGGAAAAGAATTAAATATTATGGGTGGGGAAAATAGGTGGGAATATGGGTAGAATATTTAGGTATTTTGGTAATTAGATAGAAATGTAAGGGTATTTTAGGATAAAATGTATGTCCAAAAATAGAATAGATTCTAAATGGATACAACAATATGAAACGCTTAAAATAGAAACGGATACAACAAAAAGAAACGGAGGGAGTACATGATACGAGAAATAGGAAGTATGAATAAATCCGCAAATAAAACAATGTAAATTGTTAAAGATTTAAATGCAAATAAAAGTAACCGATTGTTTTTGTAAAGATTTATTAAAATATTAATAGAATTTTTGACTTTTTTAATCAATAAAAATAATTGATTGTTTTTGTAAAGTAACCATGATATGCGTGGTTTTTGGGGGAGTTAGTTATGTGATTTTAATTTATTTATTTTAATTTTATTTTTTTTGGAAAAAAGTATCAAAACGACGTAGTTTTAACCCGGTTGTGTGTAGAGCTACACGCAACCGGGTGCACCTAATAATTTGTGGTATTGAACTATGGCATACTCATAACCAAATTATTTATATATTCAATATTAGGCCCTTTCATAAGTAAGGTCCAAAGTAATATTTTGAAAAGATATACCAAGATGAATATAATAAGATCCCCACATGATAATATTTTGTTACGGTGAAAATTTTAATACTTAGACACATATTCCAAAGCGTAAATATACTTCAGGGATGGAGGTAGTACGTAGTATTGAAAGAAGAAAACATGACATAAGTCGTTCTTAGGCGAGTGTCGCTCGATGTTGGAACATGCTAAGAAATTTTTTGCCTGGCTTTGTATTTAAGCTAACGACCTAGTTTAGCTTCCGTCATGCTCTAAGGAACACGGTATAATTCGCAATGATTATATAACACCTATCAGTGGCGGATCTTGACCCGATTTTTTAGGGGGGCGAACGGAAAATAATTCTCTGTCGTATGTCGTAAAATTCTAGCCGATACAAATACCAATTTTTTGGTAATTGCAAATAGCAAGTTTAAATATATTATTATTATTACTATCATCTATCATAGTACTACTTCCTCCGTTCCGCAATAGATGCATTGTTTCTATTTTGGACACTATTCATTTAACTAACTTTGACAATTATTCTTTCACATTATGTAAAAACAAACGTAGTCAAGTGTGATCTTGTTAAATTCATAAGAGCATGTACATTGGGGCTCTTGGAATGACTCTCCAAGTAGCTCTCCAACAAGAACTAGCTCTTGGCCAACATTTGGGCTCTTGAGTGGTTCTTGAGGGGCTCTTGAGTAACTCTTCATGGAGAGCTACTTCAAGATAGCTCTTGCCCAAGAGCCCTCAAAGAATTGGTTCTTGTTGAAAATTGAGGAGTAACTTTTTTAAAAGTAGATGGTAACTTTGGGTAAAATACAATTAAGTAGTAACTTTTTTACATTTAATATTTATAATTCAATAAAATGAAAAACTAATATGTTTAATATTTTTTTACGGAAAATCTACAATAGTGGTTACTTTTTCTTTTTTCCTTCCTTATTTAACAAGCCTAATATTGGGCTATTTATTTGCAACTAAAATTACTCTAATTATTGTTAATATCGCAGTAACCTAAAATTTTCTATCATAATTACTTAACTTATTAGTTATTACCAATAAATATTAACATTGTTTGATATATATAAAATAAATGAAAAATTGACATGGGACCACCAAATGATAAAAAAAATATTGAAGACCTCATTTGAGGAACCAACCAATGTTGGGTGTTTTTAGGAATGAATTCTTGAGTGTATCTTGTAGAGAGATAATGGTAGAGAGAGTGGAGAGCCCTCCAAGAGCTCTTTTGAAGAGCCAACCAATAACAATGTGAGGTTCCAAATATCAATTTTTTTATATTTTTTTACCCACACGCAATCAGAGATATTAATGTTCAAAGAAGTATGTTGAAATACGTGGAAAAAAAATGATGTATCTATTACGAAACGGAGGTAATATTAACTTATTAAGTACTCCGTGTTAACTATAGTTTAAAAAATAATATTTAGTTCTATTTTTTTCAATTTCATAGTAAATTAAATTACCGATAACCAAAATACTCTCGATTAACCATTTTTTCTAGAAGAAGTATAAAATACTCCGTATTATGTAAATAAAAACATATGGAGTATTCCCTTTAATTTTTCCTATTTTTATTTCACTTTCTATCTTTTTCTCTTTTTCTGTAGCTTCTTCTACGAGTAGTCTAGGAGACTATGAACCTCTTTCCCTATTTTTCTTGTCTTTTTCTTTTTTGTTTTAGAAGACATAACTTTCTTGTCTCTTTCTCTCTTCTTTCCCAATACTTTCATGTGGTCCCTTACCCAAATTTATTGCTTTTACAATAAAAAAATCTGGCCTGGCTAGCAAATTGTTTTGTGTTACACTTGTTTCTTCAGTTGGCAAGTTTTGGGGGGGGGGGGGGGGCGGGCAATACTATTCATTGGGCTTATCTTACTAAAGTCCTTTGATATAATTTGGTTTGGGCTAAATTTTAGGGGGGGTCAGGCCCTTGCAGGCCAGACTGAAGCTCCGCCCCTACACCTATCAATTCATTAGTGTTGGATTATAGAAGTAGAAAAAGACCAAATGCAGGTATCACAATTCAGTAGTTCACAGTTTTGAGATTACCACCCATCAGCTCATGTAGTTGAATTACTCAACAAAGTACTTCAGCATTGGCTACAGCCTACAATGCCTAACAACACCAGAAAAAAGCCCTATATACAGATCGAAACAACAACAAAACAGAAGAGATAGGAAAATGGGGCAAATAAGAGGTGAAAAACATAAGATTTCACCAGTTTCGAACCTTAGTAGACTGGCCCTGAGACTGGGAACAATCCCTTGCCCAATGTCCAGACTGGCCACACTTGTAACAAGTACCAGATGATTGGTTTCCTCTCGCGCCAGTAGTTGCAGTTACAGTTGTAGTTGCGGTTGCATTGGATGAAGTAGTAAGGCAGTCTTTTGCCCAGTGCCCTTCCTGGCCACATTTGAAGCAGGAGGAAGTTGAGGAACCACTTTTCATGCCGTAGCTTCTATTGTCAGTGGCTTCAAACTTCTGACCGTAGCTGGAGTTTGGAGCACTAGTTCCTTTATCAAAGTCATTCCACGATTTTGTATAACCAGAAGCCTGTGAAGATGCATTTGACTGACCATGTTATTGAACTTGAAAAGCAGGGTAAGAAGTTAACAGAAAACAAGTTTACTACTTGACAGCAATATACACTAGTCCCTAAACCCAAATATGAGATTATGTAATGCTAAAAGCTTTTTAAAATCATGGCTTGGTGCACCATTGATTAAAAGATGCTTGAAATATACCAATGAAGGCAACGATACCCCATTTTCTTCTTCTGGGGCCGTGGCAATTAAATGAGTTCCACCCAAATATGGAGGGTGCATCTAAACTTTGCCAGGACAGTAAAAGAAGAACTCCAAAATAAGTCCTGATATGGTGACTTTAAAGGTCGCTCATGCTATGAATTTCAAAAGCGAGTCATTTCAAAATTCCATACAAAACAATAGCGACTCCTCTCTAATCTGCACAACTGAATCGAGTAAATTCTCAGAAGATGAAACTTCCTTGGCGCATCGAGAACAATCAACAACCACTTCCCTCCCTGCTCCTTACCAGGCATAACAGGAAGTCCAACAGCCAGTTCTTTCCCCTTGTTAAGAACTACAAAAATGCAGCTTTAAAGCCAATCAGAAGGAATTGTGAAAGCAATATGAATAAGCATGTCAAGTTTGTGATAATTGAAAAATTCACTTCCTGAGCAGATGCACAGGTATTTAGAAAGATCCAAGTAGCTACATCAGAATATTGACTATGAAAGACCGACAGCATTCAAGTGCTAGAACTCTAAACATTTTAGTACAAGTGTTCTAAAAGCACCAACATTTTGTTTACTGACATAAGAATAGCCATGTTTTACATTTTCATCTTTGTTACAGGATCAATCGTATCTGCTATCAACTTCGAAAATATCAAATAGCCATTCTAACTAATGAATTCACCCCAAAACAAAAACCTCCAGAAAATGAAAGGGATGCGTTAAATTGTGTATGCGCAGCACATATAATCCACAAGGTAGTTATTTAACCAGAGAAGAGAGGAGGGAGGGAAGCACATCTGAGTAGCCAAATAGAAATTGCAGAAGGCACTAGGAACAAATGCTTACAAATGATGAAAAGGAATAAGACGCAGCTACATACTACTAGAACTCAAAAGTACCTGGTTAGTAGGGCGCTGGTAGAATTGCTGCTGCTCTACATTCTTCCAAGACTTATCTGATAACACAAAAAACAATAGAATGAGAAAATAATGGAAGGTCAAGAATTATAAACGGCCACAAATGTAAAAACCTTTTCTACCTCCAGGAGATGTCATTTTTGCAGATGATTCATCACACCACTCAAAAAATCCACAACCACCATTCTCCTGCAGAAAAGAACCTAAAAGTTAGCATTCCCAAATGATAATAGACTTGTCTAGGAAAAATGGACAAAGCATTATTTGAAGGCGTAAATCAGTAACACAGATCAATCACCCACTGCTGTATGATGATTCCACAATGCACAATGTGTCATGGTTAAATAGGCATTTCTACTGCTCACTACACCAAGTTTGCATCGAAAATCTATATAAAGGGGTATGGAAGGGAACTGATAGCATACAAGGAGAAGAAAGCAACCTAATTAAGAGAAAAAAAAGGGTGTTAGTCAAGAATGTAAGATGTACTAAGTACTAATGCCAATCTTCCACAGAAGTTGCAACTCACAGTACAGACCATTTCCAGAAGTTCCACAAAATTAATGGTTACGTGATTTGTCTACTACACAACCATAATGGAATAGCCTAGTCCCTAAAAATTGGATCATATTGGAGTAATTGGACCTTGAAGCGATACCACATTCGTAGTCCATTACACTTTCAAATATTAAGAACGAAATAAAAGCTGCAAACTCCCAACATTCTTGCTGTCAATGCCGTGAATCACATTAAGTAGGCAATTCAATCAGTCATATTTTCTTCTTTAAGAATAAAATGAATCTCTGCAAGCTACCAGACATTTAAGCATCAGAACAATCATATTATGCGCTAGCCACTAGATATAGGTTGGACTAGCAAAAAGAAACAAGAAATATTAGGCGTAAAATTATAAACACAGAATAATCTCCTCTGCTATAGAATGACTCCACATTGCACAATGTGTAATGGTTAAATATGCATCTCTGCTACTCAGTGCTCACCACGACAAGTTTGAATCAGAAGTCTATAAGGGTCAGAAAGAAGACAGATACTCCATAACATACAAGAAAAAGCAAAAAAAAAAAAAAAAATCTAATACAGAGAAAATAGGACTGTATTCCAGAAACTAATCCATACTAACCAAGATGTAACTACATCAATCTTCCAAAATCCAAATCACTTGCAACTTACAAATTACAATATATACAACATTACAGCCATTAGCAAAATTTTCATAAAATTGAGTGTTCCAGTTATGTGACTTTGTCTTAGAGTCCCTTATGTCCTAGGAGACAATAAACTCTAATGGCATAGCCAAGTCCCTAGCGATTGGTTAACATTGGACCTTGAGGCAATTAATACCAATTTTACTGTCTGTTACACACTCAAAACTCAGGACAAAATAAAAAGTTATAAACTCCTAATCTTCTTGTTGCCTATACCGTGAATCACATTAAGTCGGCATTCAATCATAAGTACAACTATCAAATTCTGCTTTTCTTCAATAAGAATACAACGAATTGCTGCAAGTTACCACGTAAATGAGCAATCAGAATTCAGAACAATCACATCACGCGCTAGCCACTACATAAAGGTTGCACTAACAATCACAAATGATAAAGGAAGACTATTAACTAGAAGTCATTTCATTGAAACCTCCATCTTCTTCACTTGCATACATACAATTTCTTTCAATAGTCCCATTTTAAAGGTTATTACCAATGAAAAACACCTTAAGTAATCCGAACTACTTATTTATCTGACTCGAACATGGAAAAGTTCGATGTTCCTGATCTTCAAAATGCTATTGCAATTCATACTCAAAAACCAAATAATTGGAGAAAACGTAAACAAATTGAATTTCACTCCCACAATCCCCATTTTATATCAGAAAATGGATAAACATGGTCACAACAGGAACAATATAAGCTTAAAAATCAAATTAAAAACCCTAGATAGAGAAAGACCTGACGAATAGGGCAACGGAAGAACTTGCGACCGGGATTACGCTCAGTATTAGCAGTAAGAAGCAAACAAATCCCCATTCCGCAAGGGCACGCCTTCTCCACCCCTGCCACCGCCGTCGCATGCGGCGGTCCGGATCCCAAATTCACCGCCGGCGACATCGCTTGCGGGCAATCCCTAGCCCAGTGACCTTCCTTTCCACATTTAAAACAAGCACCACCTCCTGCGGTGGTAGTAACCGACGATTGAGGGGTTTTAGTGAGGCTAACCTGCTGTTGTTTCTGCCATGTGAGGCTCTTGCTTCCCTTGAGTGCAGCAGTGTAAGCTCCCTCTTCGATTACTTGAACGAATCCCTGATTTTCTCTCTCCAATTTCACCGCCGAGTCGACGGAGACGCGGCGGCGCTTGGAGGCAGAGAGAGAGATTGCTTGAGCTTCCGCCGCGTCGAGTTGACTTAGAAACTCAACGTCTTCTACATCTTCCGGGATGTCGATTATCGTTGATTTTGAGTTCGCCATTGGTGTTCTTGGCAGCATCCTTGCAGAACAGCAGAATACACAACTTTCTCTTTCCCGCCTATTCCAAGGATATGATCGTATAACTATAAAACAAATTCAAATTTTTGACGAGTTCTAATTTAACTTGCGCGCTCTACATTCAGAATCTTATTTTAAATCACATTTTATTTCAATATTCCCCCTAAATTTCTTTGATAGTCTGCTATGCTTCCGACCGCACATGACTTTACGTGTACCGTGTAATTATTTTCCGAGCAGAAAATGTTTTCACGTGAAGTGGTGCAAATTATTTCTAGCTGAGTAAACGAAATTTCAATAAATTCCTACTATGGCAAAATCTTTAGGCCGTCTATTAAAGATTAAGAAAAATTAATGAGAATAAGTCAATATTTAGACCGTCTATTAAAAATAAGTCATGTTTTTTATATATGAATAAGTCTAACTTTAACACCCATCAATTTTAAACAAGTTAAGTGATTGGTGATCTGTTCTACGGGTAAACCTCTAACTTTTCTTTCTTTACATTTAGACAAATTTGCCAACTACAACCTAATAAAGTTCTCTATTTGTCAATTACAACCTCAAATTTCAAATTTTGTCAATTACAAACTTAAACTTGTACATCTATTTTAAATTACAACATGAAACCATTTTCCGTCAAAAATCACCGGAAAATGATGTCATAACGTTATTAAAAAAAATCATGAAGCACTTAATACCTGTACAAAAAAAAAACTTATTTTTTCGATTATTTTATTTTTTTGTTTTAATTCTTATTTATCGATTTAATTTTTTTTTATAGAAAATATGTAACTACTTTTTAATAACATTATGTTGCAGGATCAAGAATCACTGCATTTGAAGACTCAACAGAAGAAGAATAAGAAGAAGAAGTTTGAGAAGAATGCAGAAGGAAGAATAGAAAAGATTAGAAGATAGAATTGAGATTTAGGAAATAATTGTTTCATTTCTTGATTTCTTGTAATATATTACAATTCGAGTATATATAATACATGGATCAGAATTGCATTATTACAGCTTAGCCTAACAACTAACTGTATTACAAGAATCTGTTATAACAGAAAGTCAAATGTTTGACTTTCGATCAATCAAAGCTCAAGTCAACGATATTGACTTTGATCATAAACTTCCCTTAACAATCCTTCCCCCTTGAAAAACTTGTCCTCAAGTTTATGGTAACACAAAGCTGGGATATTTAGATTGAAAAACATCAGCCACTTCCCAAGTTGCATCATGGGGAGATGTGCCCTCCCATTGCACTAAAAATTGAACTTGTGCATGATTTTGAAATTGAACAATCCGTTTATCAAGCACAGCAGCAGGCATAGGAACATCAGTAGAGTGTTTACCCTGCAACCAGTGAGGTATATGAGTTGCAAGAGGTAAGGTGCCATGGAATCTCTTCAATTGAGAGACATGAAAGACATTGTGAATCTTTGTTGAAGTAGGAAGCTTTAACTTATATGCAACCTTGCCAATAAGGGCATCCACCTGAAATGGACCATAGTACTTTGGTGACAGCTTCTGATTGTGTCTGGTTTGCACAGAAGATTGTCTATATGGCTGGAGTTTGAGCCAAACCCAATCACCAATATCAAATGATCTGTCTGATCTGTGCTTATCAGTTTGCTGCTTCATTCTGATTTGAGCTCTTTGTAAATGGATTTTTACCAAATTAACCATATCTTCCCTTCTCTGAAGGCTTCTATCAACCTCATCCACTACTGACTCACCAGGTAAGTAAGGTAAATGCAAAGGAGGTGGTTGACCATACACCAATTCATATGGAGTTAGTTGAGTAGCTGAATGAAAATGGGTGTTGTACCACCACTCAGCCAGTGGCAACCAAGCAGACCAATCTTTAGGTTGATCACTGCACATGCATCTCAAGTATGTTTCAAGACACCTATTGACAACTTCAGTTTGTCCATCTGTCTCAGGGTGATAAGAAGAAGATAATTTGAATTCAGTCCCATGTAAGTTGAACAAGCCTTTCCAGAATTGGCTAAGAAAAATTGGATCTCTATCACTGACAATACTCCTTGGCCATCCATGCAATTTGAATACATGATCAAGGTATGCCTGTGCTACTTGTATTGCAGTAAAAGGATGTGAAAGTGCTATAAAGTGGCTGTATTTGCTAAGCCTGTCCACAACAACAAAGATCACATCTTTGCCTGCAGATTTAGGTAACCCTGTTATGAAGTCCATAGAAACATCAAACCAAATAGCTTCAGGAATAGGGAGTGGTTGCAACAACCCAGGACTTGCAGCAGCATCATATTTTGCAGATTGACACTGACTGCATTGCTTGACAAATCTTCTAACATCAGTAGTCAATCCCTTCCAGTAAAATAAACTCTGCACCCTTTTGATAGTTAATTCTCTACCTGAATGCCCACTCTCAGGAGAAGAATGCAACCATGTTATGATTTTAGTCTTCAAAACCAAATCAGGACCTACTATCAACTTCCCTTTTCTCCTCAGCAGTTCATCTTGCAAAGTGTAATTATCCACCAATTCACCAGTTTGCAGCCTATGTAGTATATCCATCAGAGCATTATCCAAAACATAACTAGCTTTGATTAATGCAGTAAGATCAGACTGGACCAAAGAGATAGCCAAACACAGAATAGATGCTCCAGAAACCCTTGAAAGAGCATCAGCTGCAAGATTTTCTTTGCCAGACTTATACTCAATATCATAATCAAATCCCATCAATTTGGATAACCAAAATTGCTGGAATGGTGTTGAAACCTTCTGTTGCAATAACCATTTTAAACTCTTCTGATCAGTCTTGATAGTGAAATGGGAATTCAACAAATATTGCTCCCATTTTTGCACAGCAAACACTATTGCCAGTAATTCTTTTTCATAAACTGACAATCTTTGCCACTTAGGCCCCAAAGCTCTACTTATAAAAGCCAATGGGTGATTATCCTGCATTAATACTGCACCAATCCCAGTGTTTGATGCATCTGTTTCCACAATAAATGGCTTTGAGAAATCAGGGACTGCCAAAACAGGAGCAGTAACAAGGGCCCTTTTAAGAGCAACAAAAGCTGATTGAGCTGTATCTGACCAAACAAAAGCTCCTTTCTTGAGGAGATCTGTGAGTGGTTTACTAATCAATGAATAATGCATGACAAACTTTCTATAATATCCTGCTAGTCCCAAAAAGCTTCTCAACTCTTTGACTGAACTTGGCACTGGCCAACTCTCCACAGCAGCAACTTTATTGGGATCAGTTTCCACTCCTGTAGCAGAAATAAAATGACCTAAGTACTCTACTCTGTCAATAGCAAAGCAACATTTACTTGCCTTGGCAAACATTTGGTGTACTCTCATCAACTCAAACACCTGAGCTAAATGGCTCCAATGCTGCTCCTTATTTCTGCTGTACACTAGAATGTCATCAAAAAAGACTAATACACACTTTCTGAGTAATGGCTTAAAGACACTATACATCCAATTTTGAAAAGAAGCAGGGGCATTAGTGAGTCCAAAAGGCATTACCAGAAATTCAAAATGGGCTGAGTGTGTTTTAAATGATGTCTTGTATACATCAGCTTCATGGACTCTTAACTGGTGATAACCAGCTCTGAGATCCAACTTACTGAAAACTGCAGCACCAGCTAGTTCATCAATCAACTCATCAATCACTGGTATGGGAAATTTATTCTTAACAGTCCTATTGTTCAGTTCCCTATAATCCACACAAAGCCTCCAAGTTCCATCTTTCTTGCCTACCAAAACAACAGGTGATGCAAATGGGCTAGAACTATTCTGGATCACCCCTCTCTCAAGCATATCTTGAACCAATTGCTCAATAACATATCTTTGTTTCAAAGGGTATCTGTATGGCCTGATGTTAACTGGTCTGGCATTAGGTTCCAGTGGAATAGTATGGTCAAAGACACCCCTGTGAGGTGGTAACTCTGAAGGATCAGCAAAAATGTCACTATATTTGTTTTTAAGGGCTTCCAATTCAGCTGATTGTTGTTGTTGTTGATCCATGGCCTGAATGTTCATAAAAGAAACATCCCTGACTTGCAACAAACATAATTGTACTGCATTGCTAATTAATTTTGCAGATGGTGTACCCTCCACAACCTTCACTTTCTGTGGATGTATTCCCCTTAGAACAAATTGTTCTTCTCCTATTGAAAATTCCATAAGCAAAGCCTTAAAATCCCAACAAATGGACCCTAGTGTGGCCACCCACTGTACTCCTAAAACCATATCACACCCCCCCTAATGCAATGAGCATCATATCAACAGTAAATGACCTACCCTGCATAGACCAAGTGAATCCCTTGCACACATGCTGACAAGCTAGATGATTTCCATCTGCTACTGTGACAGCTTGAGAAGGGATGGTTTCAATAACACAGCCCATTTTCTTGGCCAACTCTAGATCAAGAAAGTTATGTGTACTCCCAGAGTCCACCAAAACATGGAACAACTTGTTATTCCTAGTACCTGTGACCCTCATAGTTTGAAAGTTCTGGTTTCCAGAAAGAGCATTCAATGAAAGAATGGGTTCAGCACATCCATTACTGTCTAATTCATCCCCATCTTCCTCACTGTCATTAGAATCTTTATCTTCATTGCTACTACATATTTCAACAGTGAACAATTGAGGTTCTTTAAATTGACACTTATGGAACCTATCATATGGAGCATCACAATAGTAACACAAGCCCTTGGCAATTTTTTCAGCTCTCACATCTGCTGGAATATGCCTAAAATTTTTAGCATATCTTGGATTAAATTTGGTAATCTGGCTAGGTTTTGTGTTTGGGGTAGGCAGCAAAGCAGGAAGTCCAGAATTTATGGGTTTGTTTGAGTTTAGAGGTATGGCTTGAATGGCTTTTTGTGTATAAGAATTTGGCTTGGTTGTATAAGGTTTCTGTGAAAAAGCAATAGTCTGTTCTTCTTGAAGCCTAGCAAATTCAACAGCTTCAGCAATGGTAGTGGGTCTAAAAGCTCTAACAAAGGGTTTCACAGTTGGGTTTAAACCTCCAATAAAACTTTCCAACACAAACTCTTCAGGCAATCCATGGTGAACATTCAAGACATCAGACTTTAAATCTTCAAAATTGTCTAGATATGACTCTATGGAATCTGTTTGCTGTAACTTATTGAATTGTTCTACTGTGTTAGTTCCCCTTACATCTTTAAATCTTGCAGACAAATCCAGACAAAATTCACCCCAATCAACATTCCTTTTAACTGACATATAACTGGTCACCCATTTTTCTGCCTTGTCAATCATGTTTAATGATGCCAGATCCACTTTATGTTCATCACTCACATTACACAAGCTAAAATATCTACTGCACTTTTTAATCCAAACTCTACTGTTCGTACCATCAAATTTTGGAAAAGAAATTTTAGGATTATACCCAAAGGTTTTAGGAGAATTACCATCCTTGGTAGCACCAGTATTCTTGCTGTTTTCAGAAGTGGAATCTCTCATTTGATTCTTCATTTCCAGCAGCAGACTCATCAAACCATCAAGCTTCTTGGACTGATCTTCAATCTGAGCAGATTGACTTTCCACTCTTCTTGATTGCTCGAGCATTTTCTCTTCCAATTGTTTCAGATGATCGTCCATTGCACGTCGAGTTGCAGGAGCCAGATTGCTATGATCAATCAATTTCAGAAGGTTTTGTTGCTTAATGTGAACCCAGATTCTGCGATTAATTTCTTAATAGACTACACTAGATTGGCAACCATCAAGTGTAATCAGAGTAGCTCTGATACCATTGATACAGGACCACAGGAGAACCATCCCCAAAAGCTAGCTCAAGGGGAGGAGAGCCCAGGATCCTATATAAACCCCACATCAGCCACCCATATGACCGATGTGGGACTTAAGTCCCATACCTTACAATGGACCGTAACATACCACCCCTCTTCGCAGCCACATGCCCTCATGTGGCAGGCTTTGCGCTAGGCAAAGAGAGAAGGTTCCTAGCCCCGGACGAGCACCAGCGTCACCTCCATCGGTCACATGTGGTGCTAGGAGCGGTGGTCGGCTCTGATACCAATGTTGCAGGATCAAGAATCACTGCATTTGAAGACTCAACAGAAGAAGAATAAGAAGAAGAAGTTTGAGAAGAATGCAGAAGGAAGAATAGAAAAGATTAGAAGATAGAATTGAGATTTAGGAAATAATTGTTTCATTTCTTGATTTCTTGTAATTACAATTCGAGTATATATAATACATGGATCAGAATTGCATTATTACAGCTTAGCCTAACAACTAACTGTATTACAAGAATCTGTTATAACAGAAAGTCAAATGTTTGACTTTCGATCAATCAAAGCTCAAGTCAACGATATTGACTTTGATCATAAACTTCCCTTAACACATTATGACATCATCTTCCGGTGATTTTTGCCGGAAAATAATTTCGGGTTGTAATTTAAAATGGATGTATAAGTTTAAGGTTGTAATTGGCAAAAATAAAAATTTGAGGTTGTAATTGATAAATAGAAAATTTTATTAGGTTGTATTTGGCAAATTTTCCTTACATTTATGTATTTTTATTGTATTTTTTATTTTAAGATTAGTTTTTGTAGATTTTTAAGCTAGTTTTTTTTAAAAAAAAATATATATTTTAAGAGGATTTTTTTTAAAAAAATATTTTAAGCTGAATTTCACGAAAAAAATAACATATCAAAAATTCGTCTCGAAAAATATGCCTTGATGAAACTTGTTAAAATATCATCTCGAATAACGTGTAAAAAATTTACATAGAAAATTGTGTCAATAAATGCTTTAAAAAGCCTATCAAATTTTTTTTTTAAAAAAAAAAACAGTGACATGTTACGAACCTGCAATAACAAATTGGACTGACTTGTTTAAAACTGATGGGTGTTAAAGGTTGACTTATTCAGATATAATCAAAATTATGACTTATTTCTTATAAACAATTTAAAGGTGGACTTATTTTCATCATTTTTTCCTAAAGATTATTACTAGGTCGGGTTACTCGTGACTTTCCTGTATCACCCTGCATAGGGATCAATTGGGTTCGTCTGACTCATAGTCAACCTTGCACAAGTCTGACCCAACTCAGCTCTAAAATTGCATTTTGAAAATTTGGCACACAAACCCTAAAAAGAAGTAAGAAAAAACTCAAAACCAGTTCCCCAACACTGGAACACCAGGTCGGCTAATACCCGATGCAAAGAATAAGCGTTTTCTACCGGATCTCAAAACCACTAGCCACCACGAGCTGATTCATAATTCACAAAATATTTTACTTCATTTTTGAAATCGGTGGATGTTTTAGGTCAAGTAAAGTTGGATATGATTTAATATATGCTTTCTTCAAATTCCAATTTTCAAGCATGTCAGTATATTGTACTATATTATTAACTAGATTTTAGCCCGTGCGATGCACGGATTCTATTAAATCGTTATATTTAAATAAAACTCCTATGTATATACCAATTTTGTATACTTCGTATTAGATTAGAAAGTTTTTTATTTTGCATTGAATTTCATTTTAGATTTATTTTTTTAATTATGAGAGTGTTTGTTTTTTAATGAAATTGTATATGCGTAATAATAATAATTAATTAATTAAAATATCTACGTGGAACTTAATTATTTACCTACGTGACACTCAACTTTTTAAATTCAAAATTAATTTTAAAATCTTATTTTTCATTGGCCGAAACCATTAGATTTCCTACGTGGCGCTCTAATATTTGATTAATGTTTTATTTTAAATTGAATTTTATTTATTTTATTTAAGATTAGTGTTTTTTATTTTGGATGAATTTTATTTTAGATTTATTTTTTAATTATTAGAGTGTTTGAGTTTAGATGGAGTTGTATATATTAGTATTTAATTAATTAAAACATCTACGTGACACCTAATTAATTATCTACGTGGCAATTGATTTTTTTTAATTCAAAATAAAGTAGAAATCTTATTTTTCATTGGCCGAAACCATTAGTAATCCTACGTGGCGCTCTAATAATTCAACAAATATGCCTATTGGATTAATGTTTGATTTTAAATTGAATTTTATTTATTTTATTTTATATTAGTGTTTGATTTTGGATTAATTTTATTTTAGATTTATTTTTAAATTATTATAGTGTTTGATTTTAGATGGAGTTGTATATATTAGTAATTAATTAATTAATTAAAATATCTACGTGGCACCTAATTAATTATCTACGTGGCAATCGATTTTTTTAATTCAAAAATAAATTAGAAATCTTATTTTTAATTGGCCGAAACCATTAGTAATCCTATGTGGCGCTCTAATAATTCAGCAAATATGCCTCCTTTATATATATATATATATATATATATATATATATATATATATATATATATATATATATATATATATATATATATATATTAGATTAAGAGCAGATTAAATCGTAAATTGGTCTACCTCTTAAGTCTTAAACCATAAGCTAGAAAAATATTACTCCTGTTTTCTTAATAACAAACCTCCAACTATTAGCAAGTTCATGATTATGTTGAACTGGAAGTGACCAATGCTGTGGTTAGGCTCCAGTATTAAAGAGATGTAGTAGTTTAGACGATGATGATGAAGATTTCTAGAGTCGGAGCCTCATAGCAAATTAAAATGGCCGCATTTTTCTTGAAACTTCAACTTCATGGTCTTCCCAGGTGTTCTGTAAATGATCTTTAAAACTGTCCCAAGCAAAAACAAAAGACAAGATACAAATCCAAGCACAATCTCAAAATTGGTTCTTTTGGCATCAAGATTCAAGAGTGAAAGAAACAACTCGCATTCAAGACCTCCTGCATATGCATGAATCTATTGATAGCACCTGCAAATATTACTTAAGCTTCTGACAATAAACATTACTAACTATAACAATAATACAATGGAAGTGTGTTCAAGTTACATCTGCAGTATTTGCCCTACAGAGAGGATGTCGTGTGACTCTCCCCACAGCAGTTCAGGGACAATCACGCAGGCTAATTTACAGTGTTCTGCTGCTCGCGTTATACGCTATTACCTTAAACTTAGCTGCTAATACATTCAATTTCATTCCACAAATGCCCTGTTGGAGACTGTAATAGGGAGTTCCGGGCTAAGGGCGAAGATACACATTTTAGGCATCTGCTAACTTATCCGAGCTCAATGGGTTTTCATATAGGTAGCAATTGGCACGTTGTGAGTCATCAGTAATCAAGAGAGGTTACAGATGCCATCCCATTGCTATTATTATGTCTCAAGTCCTGTTGAATTGTGTAGTCATCACAGCTGTTGAAGCTGTTTTGGTGCTTCGCCCTCAATATTGAGTTTGGAAGATCGAGCCCCTCTTTCCCCATCTGCTGCACTTCTTGAGGGGATAGGATCTTTATGTACCACACATTGTTTACGAACTCCCTAAAATGGAATACCATTGTTTAGTAAAACAGATGAGTAATTAACATGAAATCTAGAAAAGTACTCTGTACATCAACGTTTTAGTTAAACAGATGAATAATTAACAATGAAATCATCGTTATCATCATTATCATTACCCCATTGCCTCAAAGAGGCTCCCGCAAGAAGCGGGGTAAGGGGGTCAGTTGTACGCAACCTTACCCCTGCAATTGCAGAGAGGTTGTTTCCAATTGACCCAAAAGCGATAACGGGACGACAACGGTAAGTCCATCTTCTACTTCATGGAAAGGAAGCGAAGAGGTTTTAAGAGCCATTTTGATTTAGTCCATTACATCCCACAGCCAAAAGAACAAATGAATAATTAACAATGAAATCTGCAAAAAAATAAATTACTCTTGTATATCAATCACCACAAAGGTCGTGTTCTCTTTGCCCGATTTTTATTCAATTTAAGTATTTTGTAGATTAAAACTGATTCTTTCTGATTCTGTGGTGTTTTTCGCGTATGCTTTTTACTGATAGAAGCTGATTTTGTTGATTCTAAACATATTTTCACTGAGAAAAGATGATTTTTACTTTATATTTTTAAAGGTTAATAGAACAGTGGCTAATCATATGAGCTACCGTATCCTGAAAACCACACAGCATATTAGCCAAATGTTAGAGAGAGAGAGAACTCCGAAGCTTAGAAATTGTGCAAACTCCCTCTCTTCTCTCACCAAAAGCCTCAATTCCTTACAGATTGAACCCTGAAATCTCAAGCATAGAGATACATCATACATGTCCTAGTGAAATATGACGACCCATTTGCAAGTACAGACCAATAGCAAATGTAAACCCCCGATGTGACACCTAAAGCCAATCTATCTTTTAGAAGTAAAAAATAACATGACTATGCCCTACAAGAGCTCCAATCCTCATTTTTAGGAAAAAGGTGGCGCGTCAAGCAGCTCCATCCTTCCACACAATACACGAGGAGGTGAAACCCACCCCTTCCGAGCCCGCGCAAGTTTTCCCAGGTTTATTGCTACACGACTTTTCTTTGTCCGTCAATTGAAATACCTATTGCCATCATATTGTACAGGATAACATAATACTCACACACACTTTCTAGGGTTCGTAGAGAGAGATATAGGTGGTTTGAGGGAGCATTCCATTTCTTGATCTATCTTCATTGATTACTCCATAGGTTTTTTGACTTTTTCTCCTGGAGCTCGGATTCCCACGTAGATGTCGATGTGTTCTCGACTTCTTTCCTTACTCTTCTTTTTGAATTCGTGTTTGCTAAATTTCTACTTGCTTGTTTGTAGTGAATTGCCCCAACTAATTTGCACTTGTATAAAACTTGAATGCTTAGAATTCATCATCCACTTCATTTATTACTCCCGGAGCTCGGGTTTCCACGTTAATTTTGAAGTGTTCTTTCCTTAATCTCCTATTTTAGAATTCGTGTTTGCTTAATTTCTACTTGCTTGTTGTTTCTCGTTAATAGCCACAACTGATTTGCACTTATATGATATAAATCAAAACATCTTTGTCTTCTCAATTATAGTGAGACAAAGTCACTTTGGTTTGTTATGGGTTAAGCCAGCTGGGGATTTTAAGAGATACCCGATTAGGGAGGTTCAAAGAAACTGGTTTAACATGTAACTGTGGCTTCTTTTTAGAGGACGACTTATCCTCTGTATTTTGTAATCCTTATTACAACTGATTTACAAAATAAAAATAGGAAGTGGATAGAGAGGGGAAAAAAGGAAAAAACATGTACAGAGTCAGAAAAGTTGAAAACCGTACAAAAGGGCAAATGGAAAAAACTTAAAGAAACAGAGGGAGTATTATAGTTATTATTCTGTAGTACTTGGCATTGGTTTAGAATCTTTTGTAATGTCTTCGTACATTCTTACTACTCAAGGTATTTTAGGATTCAGAACGTTTAAGTCACAAACTCACAATACTACTCTGTTATTGTGGTTGTAGCTTCTTGATTATAGAAAGCTACTGTTTACTATGATACAAATCATACAATAAATGTCTTGAAACTGTTATTGAATTTAGATATCTTATAAGGATTTATTCTCCATCAGAAGAGTCGAATATTAAGCCAGAAAAGGAAGAGTCCTTAAGCAGATAAGGAACTTACTGCCAAGGGTCATCAACAGTTAAAAGAGGATTCAAACAGTGAGATATTTCTGAAAGAAGATAAGGAACTTACTGCCAAGGGTCATCACCAAGCAGGAGAATATCATTCTCACGGTCAACAAATACAAGCTGCCAGCCTGATCTCACGGGATCTTCCAATTGGCCTTCTAAGCCAAACAAATGAGCAAGTTCACTGCGCAGCTCCTGATAGCTGCTAAATTTAGATATATCCAGTGACCGCCCAAGGGACCCCGATTTTTGAACCTGTCACACAAGAACTTTATAAGTCCCAAACTCCCAATATACAAACAAGATTATTGCTTCTTATAAGAAATAGAGGAGGCAGTGAGAGAAACTGTTAAAACCTGTTCCTGAAGTATGAAAACTAATCTCAGCTATTCCACCCAAAACACTGAAACAATTTTTTTTAATGAATTGGAAATGTGATGTAATAAAAAGTTAGATGAGCCTCAACTATGAAGTTCGAAACTTGTTCACTTCACTTATCTCCATGACCAGAATCAAAATGGAGTAACAATCTCTATCTTGAATTCAATTTAGTCTGAATGTATAGGTTTGCATGATTTAACCATTACCCTTTTCTCAATTCAAAAGTATTACAAACTTTTGGAGATAGAACATTGTAATTACATATATCGCATACATGCAGTCATGCATCACCCAATGCGCATCAATGCCCTTATTTCTATCCAGGAGCACTTTTCACTTTTCGTTTAAGTAATGATGAATGTCACACACGAACTTGAATCATCTAGTCAGAGTGTCTCATCTCACTTCAGAATTTATGGGTCTGTCAATTGAATTGGTGCAGCATAGCTTATTTGAGTTTGATTCCAAATAAAAAAAAATCCTGGATTCTCAAGCCCCAAAGTAACAAATGCTTCTTCCCACTCCCTCAATCTATAATTCTCAGGCATTTTTCTTACATCTGTATGTACGGAGTACTTTTTTTTATCACTCAGTTCTCCATCTGTAAATGAGTCCCCCCCCTCCCCCATCTTGGTGACTGTTGATTAAATCCCTTTAAAAATTCAAAGAATCCGAGAAAAAGGGAACACCAGTGGTGACTTGGCAATAGATAGATGGAAAAATTATGTGCCGACCCCCCCCCCCCCTAACCCGCATCATGGCCGAGCAAGTGATCTCCAAAATATTGTTCTCTTAACGCTCCCAAAACAATCACAATAGATACAAGTGAATCCAAACAGATGTCAGACACATCCACTATAACCAAAGTTTCAAAAGACCCAAACAGTTCATTTTCAAGTGCACTTTATTTTAATGTATCATGCATAACATGCAGAAAATTAAAGCCGGCACATTGATTGAATTTAATTCCAAACCAACAGCTTCAAGGCAGAGGCTCAAACCCACTCCCAACACAACCACAGATATTTTCAAGTACTTCATTTAGTCAATAGATAACATGCATTCATGTTATTTAGGAGGGGAGTTGACAGAAAAACAGAAATTCAACTTAAATCTGCTTAAATTCCCTTCTTCCCCCTTTTCTTTTCCTTTTGTCTTAATGTATGCTCTCTTGGTCTCTCCTTACCACTTTTTAGTGAACTCATTGCAGTAGGTAGTTTCCTCTTTATCAATAGCACCTCCTATATTCTATGCATATCAAAGGGAAAAAGAATGTCACACAATAAAAATAAGTCCAAGACCAAGAGACTCACCTTTACAAAGGTTCTACTAGGTGGGTTTGCTATATCATCATTTTCTGATGACTGCAAGAACCCTGATTCATCCACACAACTACTAGTCATCATATCAGAAGCAGGTGGAAAATCACTCCCTGCAGCACTTGAGAAACTGGAACAAGCAAACGGCATGGACAATGAGTCATTCTCATTGTTATTACTTCTGATGTTCGCCAGCTCATTCTGCTGAACATTCACCCCAAATAACATATTGTTCTGTGGATCACCAATACCATGGTACATAGAAAATTCCCTACCAGGTAAAGGGGGTAACAAAGACGACAGATCAGAGATCCTAGTTTGAGGCCCTCCTAACTCTTCAACTTGAGGCAATGAGCATGGAGCAGTACTAGAAGAATGCTGAGGTTCAGCTGCAACTCGCTTCGATAATAAGGGAGAAGAAGATGCCAAAGGGTTAGAGTTAGGTATATTGATTTGTCGAGAATCTCGGGATCCAGCATCCTGCGAGAATAAATTTTGTCGGGATCCACCATCCTGTGAGAATGAATTCAATAAACTATGCATTGGAGATATGTCAGAAGCAGTGTTCATGATAGAGTTCGAAAATATTTGCTGTGGACATGAAGAAGAAATTGATTCCAAGGATGTAGGCAGAGCCTGAGTGGATGACCCAAACGGAGGTGTCTTGCTGACAATCTTTGGAATTTGTTGTTGATCAGAAAATTGATTCCGTAGTTGCTCAAAGTGTGGAAGCTGCTGCTGCTGCTGGTGGTCACCATATGCACGGCAATTTTGCAGTTGTTGCTGCAGGAGCTGACCTTGGACTTGATTGTGTGCCACAGTTGGGTTTTCATGAAAGTTCTGAACTAAGGTTTGCTGTGATTGGGCTTGCTGTAACAATTGGTTTGTTAGAGATGACGGCTGGCAAGACATATTCTGATTCGGCTGGAACTGGAGAAGAGATTGGTTGGGACGTTTCTCCAAGCCCCGCGAATCTTGTAAAGCAGCAGATGCCATTGTTTGAAATATATCAGGTTGTAGGCCCAATAGTGCAGGGTCCAGCCTTGGTTGCATCCAGGGTGTCAGTCCATAACCTTGGAAATTTAAGGACGGCATGCAACGATCTCCAACCTCTCTCTGGAGCCACATAAGCGGAGAATTGAGGCCCATGTCACCATCCTTCATAACTAGCCAAGGGATATCCAGAGAAAAAGAAAGTTGAAAATAAAAGATGCACAGACAAGAGCAGATGAAGACAAGGGTTAGTTTCTCATACACAAATCAAATAGACAAGAGTATGGCCAAACTAAAGCAAAATAAACCAACCTGGAAAGGATGGCAGACCAGATGGCCATGGACGCTTCAGTCTAAGGGGGAATGGAGAAGGATACATGGGGAACGTAGTCAACGGTTCAATCTCCCATAAAGAGACCCTAGGCTGCCTTTCTCCAGCAGTGGATTCATCCCAGCCGACCTGCGTATACAGAAGTTTCAGTGGGTCAAGTGTTGTATGTCAGAACTGAAAGCACAAAAAAGGAGTTTAATATTTGAATATGCACAAAATAATAATGTTTTCATATATTTTGGACCAGCTTCCTATAAATCAATCAAATACAGACCAGGTCACATCCAATTGAAAAGCAGATAAGTAATAATCAGTCGTATGTAATTATGTATCAGTAACGCACTACCGCTATACCGACACCACATAGTGGCTAAAATAAAGAACAAAGGGTCTTAACTTTTAAAAGATTACTTGCAGAGGTTAAAAAATTGCTTAAAATCCATAAAAAAGGAATTGAGATGACTTGACCAACCTTCACTGAGCGCCAATGGGAGTTAGGCCAACGAGCAGGATCCAAATCACTAATACCCGTTATTGTGCCCATATACCTAGAAGAACATCATTTGTGTTAGGAAGTGCCAAGACTCATTTGAAAGACCAATGACAATTGAAGGAACAAATATGAGGTAAGTAAGACTACGCCGGTAGAACACATTTCACAGCAGTGATGATTATCTTGAGCAATTACCATTCATAAAAGCATGCTAATACACACTTCTTGTTATTTTGTGAGAACAAGTAACTAATAAGTACGGAGAATTTTTTATTTTATTTTGAAACGACCAAGTCACCTACCTATCAGCAGGTTTTTATTTGAGTGGCACTACCAACTAACGGCAGACGTTAGGTAATTTTTATGTCTTCCTTTGAGTGGTAGTGCTACCCAAGCAAAAGCTTGTTGTAAGATAATTGTTTTGGGGAAATAAAACTAGGTAGTTCATGACAACAGTTTTATTATTGATCTTGTAGACAGATCAAAATCAGATCAAAATCAAGCAAACACCTTGTCATATACAAAACATTTTCAAGCAATTCAAAATGCTCGAATGAACAACTATCCTCAAGGCTCAAGTTGAAATTACAAGTCTGGAAATTAAACAATCACCCCTAAATTGAAAACCCTAACGTAAATAGTTTGAGACTTTGAGTTGTAATAGTTTTGGTTTGGAAACGATGTATATCATAAATCTTGTTTCTCAAAAAAATAAATAAAAAAAATAACCCTTATGTAAATATTGATGAGCATTCAACATATTGTAGCTATAATTACTTGTTCCGACCCTCCAATATATACTTCCTCCATTCTTTTTTAGTTGCAACACTTTCTTTTTAGGGCAATATCATATTACTTGCAACTGAGCGTCCAACCCATATATACTAAGTTTTGTACAACAAAGACAAAATAATATCCCACCCCTTCCTACTTCCTATCTCTTTCCTCAACCCTTCCCCTTACCCATGCCAACTAAGTCCAACCACCACGCCTGCACCTATGCGTACTAAACCACAGTCACTTTAGCCACCAGGCCCACCATCACCTCTCCCTCTCTCATTCTGAGTTTCTCACTCGGCCTCCCGCTTCAAATCCCGACTTCATTTGTCAATTACGTCCTCCCATCTTCAAGTGATATCAAGCTCATCTCTCTCTCCACCACCACCACTGCCAACTAAGTCCGACCACCATGCATGCACCTATGCCTACTATACTTTAGCTTAGTTCCTTAATGTTATTTGGCAGGGAAGAAGATCATAAATGAAAGACAAGTTTCAACCTTGGATTTCCTCGATACTTCATAAAGCCAAAATCACTACAAGTGACAAAAAGGGTCCAAAGATCAGCATAAGCCACTAGGATCACGCTCCTTTTCCTCCATATTCAATTTACACACAATGAATTTTCCAAAATGCGATTTCCTAAGGAAGTTAATGGAAGATCGATACTAAGTTGAATGTACAATTCATCGCAAGGAAATCAATGGAAAGATGATGTCAGTTCAACAACCCATCACAAAACCTTATCTGGGCCAACAAATTGCTGCACAAGAATCTGAAATTATCTGAATACAGGGAGACAACTTTGTGAATCCCAAAAATAATACTCCGTCCATCAAGTTTTCACTCTTTGGTTTGGCACAAATATTAAGGATAGTTGTTAAATGTGAATTAAAAAATGACCATGTTGCATGTGATGTTACTGTGTCTGCGTTATCCCCAGTTACTATTTCTTTATACATACTACTTTGTATCTTGTAATAAAAAAAAGTTTTATTGCCTTGGCAATCCAGTCAATAGTCAAACTGAAGATGCTTCAGTGGTGCATGCTTATTGTCCAATTTAAATTGGGTTTTGGGTTATTATTCATGGTGAAAATTATGCGGTATGTGAATTACGATCTACAAGTGAGGCAATGAGAAGGGAGAGACATTCTACACTACACAAGTAGTTGCTTTGATTAGCGAGAACAATCATCCCGGTAAGCACATACCTGCGAACACTTGACTCTTCTGTTTCAAACAGCATCCGAAACCGCATGCCCACAGAGACACGGGTATGGTAGACAGCTTTCACATACTTAGCTAATGAAACCACAAATTCAGAAGGGCTGGCCCTGGAGAAATTATATGTAAGCATATATTTCACTAGTGAAGTGTGCTAACATATGAGATACTTGTAGAAGCATACAATTTATACCTGGGATTAAAAAATACTGTGAAACGGCTGTTTGTAGAAGCTGCATGAGCCGCTGCAGCAAGAAGACCTATATGCATGCTATCACTTGACAATACTGATGAAGGCATCACAGTTTGCGGACGATTAGCTCGCCGAATGCCAAGGAGTAACTGATTCTTCTCATTCCTGATAAAGGAAACCACATAACAAGCAACAATTTTGAACTATTATAGATCACACATGTGGCAATACATTGCTTTTGCAACAGCTAATAAAAATATGTTGCTTAAAGAAAACTACCAAGGCATCAACTCTACTGGACCACAAAACGAGCCATGCTAGGTATTTTTAGAACGTTAATCTATCGTTTTCTTTTAGTTAATATTTGTATCTATTCTGAACGCCAAAAGATAACCGAAAAAGGGCACATACAAACTAGCCATAGGCAAATGGCATATAAGAAAATGCACTTACCAAATGAAGATGACAGAATCCCCAGCAACAAGTCTTTTAGCACTTACAAAGACACTCCATCCAGTGGTAAGAAGATGCCTCTTAGGCTGCCCTGCAATGACAAGCCAACATTCCAAGATGAAATCCAGCAATGGACTACCAGGCGTACAAAGAAATTTTCACTTTTATCATCACAATCTTTTATGATTGATCACATACTTGATGCGAAACAACATATGCTGCAACACATGATGAAAAACACCATAAGCAGTTCAACTAGTAGTTTATGTTTAACTTTTAGTGTTTCTGCTTAAATTTAAGTATTGAGTGTTGGACACGAGTACTTGTAAGGTCATGTTTTGTTCACCCTATTTCGACTTATTTTAGGAAAAATAAATAAGTTCAGATAAGTTCTAATAAGTTTCAATAACCTCAGCTAAGTTTAGATAAGTGAAAATCATATGAATAGAAGTGTCAAGTGTCAGATTAGGCTATTTTAGGTCCAAAATGAAGTGTCAAGTGTCCATACGATGATACGAGTCGGAATGTTGAAGACCTAACACAGGTACTTGAGGTGAAAATGTGAAATGAAAGGTCCGAGTAACAGATATTTATTCCAACAATGCCATGTCCATCGGCTCACTTAAAAAAAGCTCTTGATACAAGGAACCTTCTGTATTGGCTTCCTACTGCTATTGCTAACATCTGTGAAGTCAATAGGTAGAAACTTACCCCGAAAGATATGTCTAAATTTCCATTCGTTGTCATGCAGATCCCTAGCCATCAATTCTTGAGCAGGAGGTTGTTGAGTGTAATCCTGTCATATGTCCGATTGACAATTACCATTGATGCACAGGACACACAAGCAAAGAGAAAAATGGGATGCCAGATAACTCGAAACAACACTTACAAGGGGAGGGAAGACTTTTTCAGCTGCCCTACGAGGAACAGAAAATCCTCCATGAGTACTAGTGTCACTTGCAGTCAATGTTTTACAGAAATAGTTAGTTGGCTGTTTGCTGGGAGTACCCAATTCTGCAGGTAGGAGACAGACATCTTTTTGCTCTTGCTACAAAAATAACAATTCACTTACCAACTACCATTGCAGACAATCACAAAAGTAGAAAATTCCACACGTTATAGAGAAAACACAATACCAGAGTCAGGGGCTGCAAGGTCATCTGAGCATATACTTCATCTGTCTCTACATCTGCCTGTAATAACAGATATGAACCTCAGGAGGCAGCAGGCACAAATATTCACACGAACAAAAACCTAAGCAAAAAGCACTTACATGCATGGTCACATCATGAAGCTGACAAATAAGTTGTGCAGGCAAGCTAGGATAATTAGGAATATGAGCATCTACTTCTTTATTAGTTGAAGCTGCAACCTGCAGGCATTTTCAAAAATTGTCAGACCAAATCGGCGAAATATTTATAACTTCATTTTTTGAGAAAGCTAGAGTATTTTCCAACTTCATGTAGGATAAATAACTACCACAAAGTAAAACAGAAGCAACCTAAACATCACATTTCCAGCATGCATTAACAACAAACTAAAGAACTACTTAGCAGTTCAGAATTACTTCTAAACGGGAATTAGATACCTGCTCACTATGACCCTGAGGAAAATATACAACACGGCTTCCCACAGGAGGCAAAGAGACTAGAGGACCAGCACATGCATGCCACAGTTCTGAGTTCAAAACTTTCTTCTCACCTGAAAAAAAAAAATTAGCCACAGCTCAAATGTAATGGAAGAATCATAGCTACACAACAAGCAGAGAAAGCACATAGCGAGGTATACAGTTATATCAGCAGCCATATCAACTTTTTGATGATCTAAGATGACAACTTTTTTTATATCTACCACAAGAAGTAGCATAATATTCAATCTTATAGTGATTGTATTGTAATATTTGGACTTTTGATCATACCACTAGCGTGATGACAGCTGTGAATCATCTGCATTGCCCGCGAAAGTGATTCAGTTACATTTTTCCTTTTCTTAACTTCTTACTGCTTAAACACAAAGGAAACCCGAACCATTGAAATGATGGGGAAAGGATCCAGAAAGTTTGATCACATGATGTCCAAATGCTCTGATTCCTCCAAGGAAAGGTCGAGAATCAAGATACTGATTTCTATAAGAAGTATCTGCTTGTTTTTTTTTCAGAATTGGCAACAAAATCTAATGATTTATCAAGTAAAGAGAAGACGGACCTAAATCAAAATCTAGGCTTATATTCTCAATTAATGAAACTTAATAATTTTGTGCAACTGCAATTAGTCACATAAAGAATAACTATGTTAAACTAAAACCCTTCCAAATTAGTAAATAAAACACAAACCAATCCCCTTTCCTTGCCTGAATACCCCCAGCCCCAACCCCAATTTCGCTTCCCCGCTATAGTTCACACACTGTATAGTACCTCAAACTACACTTATCCAGCAACACAAATCAGACAAAACGAAAGCAACCGAGAAACAGTAGGGAAGTTGCTAAACGTCAAGTGGCTTGTGACCAAATTGGACACAGGTCAACCCATACAACCTCTTTCAAGTACCAACACGAGTATGTAAGTTCTAATAACACAAGTGACTCTTATTGGTACTAATTAGTAGCATATTGGTATACCAACAACACACTAATTCATTACCAATAGGTACCAATACGAGTCATTTGCGTCCATTTTGGACATAAGCCACTTTTGACATAGACTTCCTCACTAGAAATTAGGCTTGAATATAAATTCAGTTCTTACATTACTATATAATCTATGCAAAGCATTAGAACTTCCGAAAATCTATAACAAAAATTGAAGAAAATTAGAGGGTGTTCGAGAAATCAGCTTACCTTCCTCGGGTTGATGAGGAAAACCTGAAGATGACAATCTCATTTTGCAAAATCAATCAACAAAGAACCCCCAAAAATTAGGGAAAACAAAAAAAGACCAAAAAAAAAAAAACTTCCTACCCCCCACCCCCCCTCCAAAAACCGTCCTCGAATTTCCCAAGAAAGGGAAATAAATTTTGCTCAACCAAAACCAGTTCCACTGCAAAAATCCACCCTTCTCTGCTTCATGCGCCTCAGATCTCCACACCCACTCACCCAAAAAAATAAAACCAAAAATGGAGCCTTTTTCAGTAGCTCAAGCAGCTCAAAACATGGCGAACACTTACTCAGACAAAAACCCCATTTAATTGAGCTGGGTATTTGAAGTGAGCTAACTAGGGTTTGAACGATTTTCCCCAAAAAAGCTTCTAGGTAGATCTCTAAGTTCAGTTGGAGGAGGAGAGAGAAAATGGTAAAAAATGCGCCAAGTTGCTGAATGATTGATTGAAGCTGGTACGAAAGTTTAAGCTAGGAGCCTAATGAGTCCTTTGTGCTAGATCTTTTTGGGAGTATTTTCGGACAGCCGAACCCAGTAGAGAGGAAGGTAGTACCGTAGTAGAGTAGTAGTACTGTAGTAGTAGTAGTAGCAAGAAAAAGGAGCAAGTAGGAGAGAGAAAATGGGTGGGGAAGAGGAAAGTGCTCTAAAAAATGCTAACTCTAAACTTGCCTTCTTTAAGCTCAAACTTAGCCCATTATTTTTGGTATGATTGTGTACTCTCCTACACTTCCTATTCCCAATTGTCTACACCCACTCCAAGAACCAAGGCCACATGATGAGTATACGAATTATGGAGAGGTAGTAAGTTGACCACTATGGACTTCTCGAGTCTTGACTCTCGTGGAAGAATGTCACTCTCGACTTCTCGAGTTTTGACTTTAGGGGGAGAATTTGTAATACATCGTATTATGATTTATGATAATATTTTAGAGAGGTTTTCTTACGATTGAATATAGAAAACGTGAGTGGAGAGTGTCGGGAGGGCATGGTGAATGCGTTGACGATTCAACCATTTGTATTTGATGAAATCAGGGAGAATCGAGCTGGAGATGTGCAGTTGTAACACCCCGACAATTCCCTCTTTTCTAAAATAACCTTTTAATATAAAACGTAGAGAATTATCAAGGCATTATCGCCCGTGTGAAAACGTTACGGCTTATTCAGAATTTTGCAGCGGAAAACATAAAAATAACTTTTAGGTTCATAAATAATCTATTACATATTAGGTCCGAACCAATTAACTGAATTAAGGAAATACGAATAGTACGACAAATTTCAAATCCAAGTTAACAAATTAAATCACTTAATTAAACGAATAGAACTACAAGCTCTCTAATCCCGATCCCAATGATGCATCATCTTCAAACCTGTAGATGGGCAACGCTTATTGATCCTTAGAGACTGCTCACCAAAGATGGGTCATCACAGGATCAATAAGGCATAGCCATGATCAACACACACAAACAAAGCACGTAATCAGCAAAGCTGAGTACTACATATTAAAACAACAACAATCCTAGCATGATACTATCAAACCAACAACCCTAACATGATACTAATAAATATAAGTAAGGACAGACAAAACATAATAATTTGACGACTATACTTGACTAGACTAAGCTAGGCTTAATAACCATAATATTATTTTAGTTGAAATAGACAATGGACCGAGTTGACCATCCAGAAGTCTTCACTAAGGAAGACGAGGTACGGGCGCGACTCCGTAACCTCATTGACCTGCGATATCGAGGAACGTTTAAATAAAAATAGGACACGGTGATCAATCCGGTCCCAGAAAAGGCCATGGGCTACCACCATGAACCCCAACTCCTGTTTGTCCGTCACTTCAGACGTGCACAGTCTAAAGCTATTGCTATTCAGTTTCACTTTACATGATTTATAAATTGAGATTCCGTTATGACTCAACCATTACATAAGACAGACAATTCACATTTGTTCACAACTGTTTTTATCTTGGAATTAAGTAAGTGATCATAAAAGCATCAATCAAGACTCATTCCAACTTAACCAACCTTTCCTTTAACCATGAGCAACCCTGTATATGGGCATAAAGTTTCAACTTACTAAACAAGGTCCTCCGCCCTTATAAAGTAGTGAAAAGATAGAAAGGGAACAACGACCAATCGATCCAACCCAATCATATAGAATAATCTAGTGTTCCCAACCAACATGTTTGTATCAAACATCCATACTAACATGTTACAGTTCTTATAGTGCAAAATACGTTCAATAGGTTTGCCCAACAGTATTAAACATGCACATTCAATATAACCCAGTTCGTCCATAATATCAACATCACCAAGTTCAACAATAATATCAACATAACCAAGTTTAACAACAAGATTCAACATGGTTTCAACAATTAGCACACATTCCAAGCACACAGGTATGTACGTACCTTGTGTAAACAAACTGATAGGCCACTTTAACACTTTCAAAAGTTGCCTAAAGAGAATTCTCCACCTAACAACAACCAATATAGACTCATATCAATTCATATTGAATTTTCAGCAACATTAGGGAGCTTCAAACCCTTCTTAAACATAATTAGAACGTTTCCCAATATCAAAACTTGAATATTTAATTTCCTAGCATCATAATTATTATATTAATTATTGAAATTCGTTGAAAACTCTTCAAAGCATCATACTTTAAATTCCAGCAATATAACTAATTTCAAACTACCCCAAACCATAATTAACATGTTTGAAATCATAAAAACAATAACTTTAATAACTTATAATCATCCTACTATGATTTTAAAACTATTAAAACTTAAAATTCATGCTTTAATAATTAAAATTCTTATTTCAATCCAATTATATAATCTGAAAATTAAATTATTAATTAATCAAAATATATAATCTGAAAATTCATAGCTTAATCATAAAAATCATAAATTTAATTCAAGAAACATAAATTAAATTATTAAAACGTAATTAAAAACAATAATTTAGCTTAGGGTTCAAGAAACAACCAAAAGAGGAGAAAGGAGTTGCTGGCGGGCGGCAGGGCGCGGCAGCGGCGGTGGTTAGGCGAGCCAGGAGACGCGGCTGGCGCGTAGTGGTTGCGGATGGGCTGGTTGCCGAAGGTGGTGATGGCCAGCGTGGAGTAGTGACGAAACAGAGAGGAGAGAGAACGACGCCGACGAAATAGATGGACGGTGGAGGAAGCCGGGCGTCGGAGGAGAGCAGCGACGGCGGCTGCTGCTGCTCGGCGTCGGTTGTGGTTGCGTGCGACTGCAGTGTTTCGCACAAACAGGAATTTTGAGTGAGGGGAGCAAGGAAACGAAAGGGAAGAAAGAAAGAACGAAGCAAGAGAGAGAGAGAGAGAGAGAGAGAGAGAGAGAGAGAGAGAGAGAGAGAGAGAGAGAGAGATTACCGGCGTGAAGGCTGCGGTGAGGGTGGTCGCCGGTGAGTGGTGACGGCGGCCGTGAACAACAATGGAGGCTTGAGAGTGGTTTTCACGTGAATGTTGAAAGAGAGAGAGAAGGGTTTGATTTCTTGTTTTTGCTTTTTACGTGAAATTGAAAGAGAAGGGAGTAATTATTTTTTTGGGTTTTATTATTTGGGCTTCACCCAATTGGGCTAGAATTAGGATTTAGATTTAGTATTTGAATCCAAAATCGGTTATGATTGTTTTCTAAATTTAATTGTGTTTTCGTAATTCAAATTCTTTCAACATCAATTCTAAAATTATTTTTGATTTCATAAATCATTGAAATATTTAAAATGTATAAAAATAAATATTCGTAAATTACATATTTATTTCTGAAATTCGTAAATTCTATTTAAATATAATTAACTATACATTAAAATATATTAATAAAATGTATAAAATTACGGGGGATTACAATCTACCCCTCTTAAAAGAAGTTTCGTCCCGAAACTTGACCCGAAAATTCACACATTTTTCAAAAGTTTTCAACTTATTCCTATTGGAGAAGTACTTGTGCCACTCATGTGCACTCTTTTGCCAACTTAAAGTTACTTGTAATATTCACGAACACATTTTCTTATGCGGAGAATCTATGTACTTTGCATCAGCATGAATAAGTTGCTAAAAATAAGCATAAAAATGCATATAAATACCATAAAAATAGGTAAAAAGCGCGAATTTCTATCGCATTCTACCCCCCTTAAAGAAAACGAGTTACGCCCTCGTAACTCATCTCAAGGAATAACTTTGGATATTTCTACTTCATCGAATCATTTCCCCAACGCTATATTTCCACTAAAATCGTAGCAAGTGGGATTTCTACACTTCTTTCCACACAATGCCTCAATAGGTGGTATCTTAAAGCTCACATAGTAACTATTGTTGCAAGAAATTCAATCGAATTTAGATGGTCTTCCCAATTACCCTTAAAGTCAACAACACAGGATCTCAACATATTTTCCGTTAGTAATCTCAGTTTGTCCATCGATCGCAGGTGGAAAGCAGTACTCATTTTCAATGTCGCCCCCAAGATTCACTAGACCTTTTTGCCAAAGCTTCAGACTTTTATGGTGAGGATCTCAAATGTTGCCCCATAAAGATAATGTCTCCAAATCATTCAAAGTGAACACAATAACAACTAACTCTAGATCAAGGGTAGGGTAATTGATTTCATAAGGTTTCAATTGTCGTGACGACAGGTGCGGAGGTCAAACATTCCTTTAACATCTGGAAAGCTTCTTCACATTTCTCACTCCACTTGAATTTCGATTCCTTTTTCAACAAGTTGGTCCTTGGTTTTTCTTTGTTCGAAAATCTTTCACAAACTCCCTATAATAGTCAGCTAGGCCTAGGAAACTTCGGATATCAGACACGTTCCTTTGGAGTTGGTCACTCACTCACAACTTGATTCTTAGTAGGATCTACAGAAACTCCTTCTACTCAGCTTTCTCTTTCTAGTGATCCTCATTACGGCTTTCATGGATGTATAACTCTTGGGCTTAAATCTTAGCACTTTCACTAATTCATACATTACCATCTTTTCAAGACAACAAATGATTTCTAACGATCCTGGATCACTCAAATTTTCTCTTAAATTTACTCCCTTACGTAACATAGCTCTCAATCAATTTAGTCCTTTACTTTTCCGTCGGTGTCACTTATACACATATGACTTCAAGATTTGTATACTTCATTTAATAAAACTAGATTCTTTCTAAGCGTCTCCAAGTAATTCTCAAGTGTTTGTCATGCTCTTTCTCATTCCTTGAACAAATCGGGATATCATCAATAACATAATATCGAACTTAATTCGAAATTCGTAGAAAATCTTATCCATCAAATCCATAATTATGGTAGGTGCATTGGTTAACCCAAAAGACATTATTCTAAACCCATAATGACAATAACGAGTCCTAATGAGGTCTTAGTCCCTTATCAGCTATCCTCAATTGGTGATACTTCAAACACAAATCAGTCTTCGAGAACACACTCGCCCAATTCATTGATCCAATATGTCATCTATTCTAGGCAAATGATACTTGGAGTTTAGCTCCCTAAATTCGATGCATAATTCCATACTCTTATCTTTCTCCTTAATAAACAACACATGAGCTCCTCACGGTGACGCACTAGGCCTAACATACTCCTTAACGAAACAACTATTGCGATTGTGTCCTAATTAGATCATTTATAGGTGTCGTTTCAGGATTTAACTCTATAGTGAACTCAAATGCTCTAGCTGGTAACATACTTGCAATTTCACTCGGAAACACATCAATGAATCCACTCACAATGGCAATTACATCCTTGATTTCCACTCCAACTTCTTTACCCACTTCTAACACACTGCAGAAAAATAGTTCACACTCCTTATTCATCAAGTCCTCACTTGCATTACAGAAAAAAAAACTAAAGGTTTTTGGACTTCTCAAAACATCTATACGAGGTCAATCTTCCAATATGGTTCCTTAAATTTACTTTCTGAATTCCACAGTACGTCTATCTTAGCCTTGTACAAATTTAGCCAATCCCATCACGAGGTTTATCAATTATTGTGCCTTTTGCTTTCTCATTAAAGGAGTTTCCTTAAGGCAGTAACAACGAAGCCCAATTGAATATCTCAACAGCGCTAAGTCTAACCCCATTTTCTCTCCACCATAAATCAGCCTCATCTTCCAAGTACAGTACAACTTGACCCACTCTCCTGTTCTCAAGACAGTTCACATCCCCAAACAGTTTCTCAAACTCTCTAACCCAGTTCTCTAAAAAGGTAGGATCAGCTTGCTTCTTAAAGTATGGTGGCTTAACTTTGGTTAGTCTCTCAAACATGTCCCCAGTAGAATCAGGACGCTCAGTTCTCTCTTCAGCCAGTCTTCCCGCCAAAAGGCGAATAGTAGCAACTAACTCACTATTGCTTGACATTCTAGTGTGCGACCTAAAATAACTCATATGTCCCCTCTACGAAAGAAATTTAGATTTGATCATAGAAATCGCATCAACAAACACTTATTCAAGAATGTACACCAATAATAGAGCAATCATCGTCACTCATTCAAGAAAATATCCCCATCAAGGACATACAATTTGAAAACCAATGAATGGAAGTTCAATCACAACAAATAAGTAATAATATTCCCATTCGGGTGCCCAAAATAAACTCATGATCATTTGGATTATCAATAATCTAACTCTATTCCTCAAAAGAATGTTAATAACAATTTCTAAACCATAATAACACACTTGTCCTCAAATTAACATAAAGGTTCTATGACACAAACATAAACTATTGTTGGCGAATAATGGAATTCTCAAACTGGAAATGAATACTTTAACTTCTATTGCTAACTCTATAAAGGTTTATTACATCCTTGAAAATAATAAAGAACATTTCAAACTTCAATAAACTTTAACTTTAAACTGTTGTAGCTTCGCTACTTATTCTTTAAAACATAAAAGAGCTAATTAACTATTTATGACTTCAAAATATTTGTGGCCTCTTGCCTATCCATTGCTCCTGAAACTTGCGGAGTGAAATTTAGATCTCAAAATCATCAAACTCTTCTCCAGGGTCTTCATCTTCTTCCATATCTTTATCTTGATTAGGCTCACTTGCCACCTCCTGTTCACTTTCGAGCTATGCATCTGAATCACTAGAAATTCAATGGTTGGCTCATGGGCCACTAGGTTAGGATTCTCTGCCTCAACACCTACATTCTCATTCTCCACAGCAACATCATTTTCTTCTAGGTCATTATTTACACTTATTCCCATAGGTTCTTCTGTAACGGCATCCCAAGCATGATTCCCTATGTCTTTACCCTTATTAATCCACTTTCTGCTACCTCAATAGTGGTGGTCATAATCTCTGAGTCGCATCTCGAACTACCATCCTAGTGCCATACTTAGCCGAATTTGGTGTTCCATAATGAGAATGCATGTCTTTAAACATATATTTGAGTCCTAGGTATGACATTTGGTTAGGTAAGCAATGAACAATAGTGGATTCTATGATATCTTTTCTCGTTAAGGTGGGTTGGTCTTGTATCTTAGCAAAATAATCATATCCAAACACGACTTGGAATCCTATGGTGGTGTACTTGGAAAGCCACATTTTATTCCTAAAAGAAACAACTTAAAGTCTCACTAACAATTTCCCAACCAAACCATAACCAAAGTTCAATAAAACGATAAGTTTGGTGGAATCAAACAATTTCTATGCACATTTAAATGCAACACTTAAACATTTAGCATATGCACGTAACAATTAACTTCTTATGCTAGCAATTAACTACTAATGCACATATAATTCTATCCTATATGCCCTTTCCTATATTACCCATCTCTCATAATAAATCATAATAGGTCAAACATTGAAGAATTTTAAAGAATAAAATAAGAAAATTTAGTAAAATTTTTTTTTTTATTAAACGAATAAATAAAGAACTTTTTTTTTTATTATTATTTTTTTTTTATTTTTTTTTTATTTTTTTTATATGTATATATTTCGGATATATTTAATTAAATTCGAAAAGAAAAAGAACGTACTTAATTCGAATAAACGCAAAGTTTAAAATAAATAAGTTAATTTCGAACTTAAATAAGAAATATTAATATATACTTTCAAACAAATAAAATTAATTTGGTCCCCCAAAAAAAAGTACCAATTTTTGAACACTATAATACGTAGAAGCTCGATTTTTAAGAAATTGATTTTAAATTACTAGATAGTTAGGCGCCTAAAATTTATTAAAGTAAAACCTTAGCTTCTAGATACCACTTTGTAACACCCCGACAATTCCCTCTTTTCTAAAATAACCTTTTAATATAAAACGTAGAGAATTATCAAGGCATTATCGCCCGTGTGAAAACGTTACGGCTTATTCAGAATTTTGCAGCGGAAAACATAAAAATAACTTTTAGGTTCATAAATAATCTATTACATATTAGGTCCGAACCAATTAACTGAATTAAGGAAATACGAATAGTACGACAAATTTCAAATCCAAGTTAACAAATTAAATCACTTAATTAAACGAATAGAACTACAAGCTCTCTAATCCCGATCCCAATGATGCATCATCTTCAAACCTGTAGATGGGCAACGCTTATTGATCCTTAGAGACTGCTCACCAAAGATGGGTCATCACAGGATCAATAAGGCATAGCCATGATCAACACACACAAACAAAGCACGTAATCAGCAAAGCTGAGTACTACATATTAAAACAACAACAATCCTAGCATGATACTATCAAACCAACAACCCTAACATGATACTAATAAATATAAGTAAGGACAGACAAAACATAATAATTTGACGACTATACTTGACTAGACTAAGCTAGGCTTAATAACCATAATATTATTTTAGTTGAAATAGACAATGGACCGAGTTGACCATCCAGAAGTCTTCACTAAGGAAGACGAGGTACGGGCGCGACTCCGTAACCTCATTGACCTGCGATATCGAGGAACGTTTAAATAAAAATAGGACACGGTGATCAATCCGGTCCCAGAAAAGGCCATGGGCTACCACCATGAACCCCAACTCCTGTTTGTCCGTCACTTCAGACGTGCACAGTCTAAAGCTATTGCTATTCAGTTTCACTTTACATGATTTATAAATTGAGATTCCGTTATGACTCAACCATTACATAAGACAGACAATTCACATTTGTTCACAACTGTTTTTATCTTGGAATTAAGTAAGTGATCATAAAAGCATCAATCAAGACTCATTCCAACTTAACCAACCTTTCCTTTAACCATGAGCAACCCTGTATATGGGCATAAAGTTTCAACTTACTAAACAAGGTCCTCCGCCCTTATAAAGTAGTGAAAAGATAGAAAGGGAACAACGACCAATCGATCCAACCCAATCATATAGAATAATCTAGTGTTCCCAACCAACATGTTTGTATCAAACATCCATACTAACATGTTACAGTTCTTATAGTGCAAAATACGTTCAATAGGTTTGCCCAACAGTATTAAACATGCACATTCAATATAACCCAGTTCGTCCATAATATCAACATCACCAAGTTCAACAATAATATCAACATAACCAAGTTTAACAACAAGATTCAACATGGTTTCAACAATTAGCACACATTCCAAGCACACAGGTATGTACGTACCTTGTGTAAACAAACTGATAGGCCACTTTAACACTTTCAAAAGTTGCCTAAAGAGAATTCTCCACCTAACAACAACCAATATAGACTCATATCAATTCATATTGAATTTTCAGCAACATTAGGGAGCTTCAAACCCTTCTTAAACATAATTAGAACGTTTCCCAATATCAAAACTTGAATATTTAATTTCCTAGCATCATAATTATTATATTAATTATTGAAATTCGTTGAAAACTCTTCAAAGCATCATACTTTAAATTCCAGCAATATAACTAATTTCAAACTACCCCAAACCATAATTAACATGTTTGAAATCATAAAAACAATAACTTTAATAACTTATAATCATCCTACTATGATTTTAAAACTATTAAAACTTAAAATTCATGCTTTAATAATTAAAATTCTTATTTCAATCCAATTATATAATCTGAAAATTAAATTATTAATTAATCAAAATATATAATCTGAAAATTCATAGCTTAATCATAAAAATCATAAATTTAATTCAAGAAACATAAATTAAATTATTAAAACGTAATTAAAAACAATAATTTAGCTTAGGGTTCAAGAAACAACCAAAAGAGGAGAAAGGAGTTGCTGGCGGGCGGCAGGGCGCGGCAGCGGCGGTGGTTAGGCGAGCCAGGAGACGCGGCTGGCGCGTAGTGGTTGCGGATGGGCTGGTTGCCGAAGGTGGTGATGGCCAGCGTGGAGTAGTGACGAAACAGAGAGGAGAGAGAACGACGCCGACGAAATAGATGGACGGTGGAGGAAGCCGGGCGTCGGAGGAGAGCAGCGACGGCGGCTGCTGCTGCTCGGCGTCGGTTGTGGTTGCGTGCGACTGCAGTGTTTCGCACAAACAGGAATTTTGAGTGAGGGGAGCAAGGAAACGAAAGGGAAGAAAGAAAGAACGAAGCAAGAGAGAGAGAGAGAGAGAGAGAGAGAGAGAGAGAGAGAGAGAGAGAGAGAGAGAGAGAGAGATTACCGGCGTGAAGGCTGCGGTGAGGGTGGTCGCCGGTGAGTGGTGACGGCGGCCGTGAACAACAATGGAGGCTTGAGAGTGGTTTTCACGTGAATGTTGAAAGAGAGAGAGAAGGGTTTGATTTCTTGTTTTTGCTTTTTACGTGAAATTGAAAGAGAAGGGAGTAATTATTTTTTTGGGTTTTATTATTTGGGCTTCACCCAATTGGGCTAGAATTAGGATTTAGATTTAGTATTTGAATCCAAAATCGGTTATGATTGTTTTCTAAATTTAATTGTGTTTTCGTAATTCAAATTCTTTCAACATCAATTCTAAAATTATTTTTGATTTCATAAATCATTGAAATATTTAAAATGTATAAAAATAAATATTCGTAAATTACATATTTATTTCTGAAATTCGTAAATTCTATTTAAATATAATTAACTATACATTAAAATATATTAATAAAATGTATAAAATTACGGGGGATTACAATCTACCCCTCTTAAAAGAAGTTTCGTCCCGAAACTTGACCCGAAAATTCACACATTTTTCAAAAGTTTTCAACTTATTCCTATTGGAGAAGTACTTGTGCCACTCATGTGCACTCTTTTGCCAACTTAAAGTTACTTGTAATATTCACGAACACATTTTCTTATGCGGAGAATCTATGTACTTTGCATCAGCATGAATAAGTTGCTAAAAATAAGCATAAAAATGCATATAAATACCATAAAAATAGGTAAAAAGCGCGAATTTCTATCGCATTCTACCCCCCTTAAAGAAAACGAGTTACGCCCTCGTAACTCATCTCAAGGAATAACTTTGGATATTTCTACTTCATCGAATCATTTCCCCAACGCTATATTTCCACTAAAATCGTAGCAAGTGGGATTTCTACACTTCTTTCCACACAATGCCTCAATAGGTGGTATCTTAAAGCTCACATAGTAACTATTGTTGCAAGAAATTCAATCGAATTTAGATGGTCTTCCCAATTACCCTTAAAGTCAACAACACAGGATCTCAACATATTTTCCGTTAGTAATCTCAGTTTGTCCATCGATCGCAGGTGGAAAGCAGTACTCATTTTCAATGTCGCCCCCAAGATTCACTAGACCTTTTTGCCAAAGCTTCAGACTTTTATGGTGAGGATCTCAAATGTTGCCCCATAAAGATAATGTCTCCAAATCATTCAAAGTGAACACAATAACAACTAACTCTAGATCAAGGGTAGGGTAATTGATTTCATAAGGTTTCAATTGTCGTGACGACAGGTGCGGAGGTCAAACATTCCTTTAACATCTGGAAAGCTTCTTCACATTTCTCACTCCACTTGAATTTCGATTCCTTTTTCAACAAGTTGGTCCTTGGTTTTTCTTTGTTCGAAAATCTTTCACAAACTCCCTATAATAGTCAGCTAGGCCTAGGAAACTTCGGATATCAGACACGTTCCTTTGGAGTTGGTCACTCACTCACAACTTGATTCTTAGTAGGATCTACAGAAACTCCTTCTACTCAGCTTTCTCTTTCTAGTGATCCTCATTACGGCTTTCATGGATGTATAACTCTTGGGCTTAAATCTTAGCACTTTCACTAATTCATACATTACCATCTTTTCAAGACAACAAATGATTTCTAACGATCCTGGATCACTCAAATTTTCTCTTAAATTTACTCCCTTACGTAACATAGCTCTCAATCAATTTAGTCCTTTACTTTTCCGTCGGTGTCACTTATACACATATGACTTCAAGATTTGTATACTTCATTTAATAAAACTAGATTCTTTCTAAGCGTCTCCAAGTAATTCTCAAGTGTTTGTCATGCTCTTTCTCATTCCTTGAACAAATCGGGATATCATCAATAACATAATATCGAACTTAATTCGAAATTCGTAGAAAATCTTATCCATCAAATCCATAATTATGGTAGGTGCATTGGTTAACCCAAAAGACATTATTCTAAACCCATAATGACAATAACGAGTCCTAATGAGGTCTTAGTCCCTTATCAGCTATCCTCAATTGGTGATACTTCAAACACAAATCAGTCTTCGAGAACACACTCGCCCAATTCATTGATCCAATATGTCATCTATTCTAGGCAAATGATACTTGGAGTTTAGCTCCCTAAATTCGATGCATAATTCCATACTCTTATCTTTCTCCTTAATAAACAACACATGAGCTCCTCACGGTGACGCACTAGGCCTAACATACTCCTTAACGAAACAACTATTGCGATTGTGTCCTAATTAGATCATTTATAGGTGTCGTTTCAGGATTTAACTCTATAGTGAACTCAAATGCTCTAGCTGGTAACATACTTGCAATTTCACTCGGAAACACATCAATGAATCCACTCACAATGGCAATTACATCCTTGATTTCCACTCCAACTTCTTTACCCACTTCTAACACACTGCAGAAAAATAGTTCACACTCCTTATTCATCAAGTCCTCACTTGCATTACAGAAAAAAAAACTAAAGGTTTTTGGACTTCTCAAAACATCTATACGAGGTCAATCTTCCAATATGGTTCCTTAAATTTACTTTCTGAATTCCACAGTACGTCTATCTTAGCCTTGTACAAATTTAGCCAATCCCATCACGAGGTTTATCAATTATTGTGCCTTTTGCTTTCTCATTAAAGGAGTTTCCTTAAGGCAGTAACAACGAAGCCCAATTGAATATCTCAACAGCGCTAAGTCTAACCCCATTTTCTCTCCACCATAAATCAGCCTCATCTTCCAAGTACAGTACAACTTGACCCACTCTCCTGTTCTCAAGACAGTTCACATCCCCAAACAGTTTCTCAAACTCTCTAACCCAGTTCTCTAAAAAGGTAGGATCAGCTTGCTTCTTAAAGTATGGTGGCTTAACTTTGGTTAGTCTCTCAAACATGTCCCCAGTAGAATCAGGACGCTCAGTTCTCTCTTCAGCCAGTCTTCCCGCCAAAAGGCGAATAGTAGCAACTAACTCACTATTGCTTGACATTCTAGTGTGCGACCTAAAATAACTCATATGTCCCCTCTACGAAAGAAATTTAGATTTGATCATAGAAATCGCATCAACAAACACTTATTCAAGAATGTACACCAATAATAGAGCAATCATCGTCACTCATTCAAGAAAATATCCCCATCAAGGACATACAATTTGAAAACCAATGAATGGAAGTTCAATCACAACAAATAAGTAATAATATTCCCATTCGGGTGCCCAAAATAAACTCATGATCATTTGGATTATCAATAATCTAACTCTATTCCTCAAAAGAATGTTAATAACAATTTCTAAACCATAATAACACACTTGTCCTCAAATTAACATAAAGGTTCTATGACACAAACATAAACTATTGTTGGCGAATAATGGAATTCTCAAACTGGAAATGAATACTTTAACTTCTATTGCTAACTCTATAAAGGTTTATTACATCCTTGAAAATAATAAAGAACATTTCAAACTTCAATAAACTTTAACTTTAAACTGTTGTAGCTTCGCTACTTATTCTTTAAAACATAAAAGAGCTAATTAACTATTTATGACTTCAAAATATTTGTGGCCTCTTGCCTATCCATTGCTCCTGAAACTTGCGGAGTGAAATTTAGATCTCAAAATCATCAAACTCTTCTCCAGGGTCTTCATCTTCTTCCATATCTTTATCTTGATTAGGCTCACTTGCCACCTCCTGTTCACTTTCGAGCTATGCATCTGAATCACTAGAAATTCAATGGTTGGCTCATGGGCCACTAGGTTAGGATTCTCTGCCTCAACACCTACATTCTCATTCTCCACAGCAACATCATTTTCTTCTAGGTCATTATTTACACTTATTCCCATAGGTTCTTCTGTAACGGCATCCCAAGCATGATTCCCTATGTCTTTACCCTTATTAATCCACTTTCTGCTACCTCAATAGTGGTGGTCATAATCTCTGAGTCGCATCTCGAACTACCATCCTAGTGCCATACTTAGCCGAATTTGGTGTTCCATAATGAGAATGCATGTCTTTAAACATATATTTGAGTCCTAGGTATGACATTTGGTTAGGTAAGCAATGAACAATAGTGGATTCTATGATATCTTTTCTCGTTAAGGTGGGTTGGTCTTGTATCTTAGCAAAATAATCATATCCAAACACGACTTGGAATCCTATGGTGGTGTACTTGGAAAGCCACATTTTATTCCTAAAAGAAACAACTTAAAGTCTCACTAACAATTTCCCAACCAAACCATAACCAAAGTTCAATAAAACGATAAGTTTGGTGGAATCAAACAATTTCTATGCACATTTAAATGCAACACTTAAACATTTAGCATATGCACGTAACAATTAACTTCTTATGCTAGCAATTAACTACTAATGCACATATAATTCTATCCTATATGCCCTTTCCTATATTACCCATCTCTCATAATAAATCATAATAGGTCAAACATTGAAGAATTTTAAAGAATAAAATAAGAAAATTTAGTAAAATTTTTTTTTTTATTAAACGAATAAATAAAGAACTTTTTTTTTTATTATTATTTTTTTTTTATTTTTTTTTTATTTTTTTTATATGTATATATTTCGGATATATTTAATTAAATTCGAAAAGAAAAAGAACGTACTTAATTCGAATAAACGCAAAGTTTAAAATAAATAAGTTAATTTCGAACTTAAATAAGAAATATTAATATATACTTTCAAACAAATAAAATTAATTTGGTCCCCCAAAAAAAAGTACCAATTTTTGAACACTATAATACGTAGAAGCTCGATTTTTAAGAAATTGATTTTAAATTACTAGATAGTTAGGCGCCTAAAATTTATTAAAGTAAAACCTTAGCTTCTAGATACCACTTTGTAACACCCCGACAATTCCCTCTTTTCTAAAATAACCTTTTAATATAAAACGTAGAGAATTATCAAGGCATTATCGCCCGTGTGAAAACGTTACGGCTTATTCAGAATTTTGCAGCGGAAAACATAAAAATAACTTTTAGGTTCATAAATAATCTATTACATATTAGGTCCGAACCAATTAACTGAATTAAGGAAATACGAATAGTACGACAAATTTCAAATCCAAGTTAACAAATTAAATCACTTAATTAAACGAATAGAACTACAAGCTCTCTAATCCCGATCCCAATGATGCATCATCTTCAAACCTGTAGATGGGCAACGCTTATTGATCCTTAGAGACTGCTCACCAAAGATGGGTCATCACAGGATCAATAAGGCATAGCCATGATCAACACACACAAACAAAGCACGTAATCAGCAAAGCTGAGTACTACATATTAAAACAACAACAATCCTAGCATGATACTATCAAACCAACAACCCTAACATGATACTAATAAATATAAGTAAGGACAGACAAAACATAATAATTTGACGACTATACTTGACTAGACTAAGCTAGGCTTAATAACCATAATATTATTTTAGTTGAAATAGACAATGGACCGAGTTGACCATCCAGAAGTCTTCACTAAGGAAGACGAGGTACGGGCGCGACTCCGTAACCTCATTGACCTGCGATATCGAGGAACGTTTAAATAAAAATAGGACACGGTGATCAATCCGGTCCCAGAAAAGGCCATGGGCTACCACCATGAACCCCAACTCCTGTTTGTCCGTCACTTCAGACGTGCACAGTCTAAAGCTATTGCTATTCAGTTTCACTTTACATGATTTATAAATTGAGATTCCGTTATGACTCAACCATTACATAAGACAGACAATTCACATTTGTTCACAACTGTTTTTATCTTGGAATTAAGTAAGTGATCATAAAAGCATCAATCAAGACTCATTCCAACTTAACCAACCTTTCCTTTAACCATGAGCAACCCTGTATATGGGCATAAAGTTTCAACTTACTAAACAAGGTCCTCCGCCCTTATAAAGTAGTGAAAAGATAGAAAGGGAACAACGACCAATCGATCCAACCCAATCATATAGAATAATCTAGTGTTCCCAACCAACATGTTTGTATCAAACATCCATACTAACATGTTACAGTTCTTATAGTGCAAAATACGTTCAATAGGTTTGCCCAACAGTATTAAACATGCACATTCAATATAACCCAGTTCGTCCATAATATCAACATCACCAAGTTCAACAATAATATCAACATAACCAAGTTTAACAACAAGATTCAACATGGTTTCAACAATTAGCACACATTCCAAGCACACAGGTATGTACGTACCTTGTGTAAACAAACTGATAGGCCACTTTAACACTTTCAAAAGTTGCCTAAAGAGAATTCTCCACCTAACAACAACCAATATAGACTCATATCAATTCATATTGAATTTTCAGCAACATTAGGGAGCTTCAAACCCTTCTTAAACATAATTAGAACGTTTCCCAATATCAAAACTTGAATATTTAATTTCCTAGCATCATAATTATTATATTAATTATTGAAATTCGTTGAAAACTCTTCAAAGCATCATACTTTAAATTCCAGCAATATAACTAATTTCAAACTACCCCAAACCATAATTAACATGTTTGAAATCATAAAAACAATAACTTTAATAACTTATAATCATCCTACTATGATTTTAAAACTATTAAAACTTAAAATTCATGCTTTAATAATTAAAATTCTTATTTCAATCCAATTATATAATCTGAAAATTAAATTATTAATTAATCAAAATATATAATCTGAAAATTCATAGCTTAATCATAAAAATCATAAATTTAATTCAAGAAACATAAATTAAATTATTAAAACGTAATTAAAAACAATAATTTAGCTTAGGGTTCAAGAAACAACCAAAAGAGGAGAAAGGAGTTGCTGGCGGGCGGCAGGGCGCGGCAGCGGCGGTGGTTAGGCGAGCCAGGAGACGCGGCTGGCGCGTAGTGGTTGCGGATGGGCTGGTTGCCGAAGGTGGTGATGGCCAGCGTGGAGTAGTGACGAAACAGAGAGGAGAGAGAACGACGCCGACGAAATAGATGGACGGTGGAGGAAGCCGGGCGTCGGAGGAGAGCAGCGACGGCGGCTGCTGCTGCTCGGCGTCGGTTGTGGTTGCGTGCGACTGCAGTGTTTCGCACAAACAGGAATTTTGAGTGAGGGGAGCAAGGAAACGAAAGGGAAGAAAGAAAGAACGAAGCAAGAGAGAGAGAGAGAGAGAGAGAGAGAGAGAGAGAGAGAGAGAGAGAGAGAGAGAGATTACCGGCGTGAAGGCTGCGGTGAGGGTGGTCGCCGGTGAGTGGTGACGGCGGCCGTGAACAACAATGGAGGCTTGAGAGTGGTTTTCACGTGAATGTTGAAAGAGAGAGAGAAGGGTTTGATTTCTTGTTTTTGCTTTTTACGTGAAATTGAAAGAGAAGGGAGTAATTATTTTTTTGGGTTTTATTATTTGGGCTTCACCCAATTGGGCTAGAATTAGGATTTAGATTTAGTATTTGAATCCAAAATCGGTTATGATTGTTTTCTAAATTTAATTGTGTTTTCGTAATTCAAATTCTTTCAACATCAATTCTAAAATTATTTTTGATTTCATAAATCATTGAAATATTTAAAATGTATAAAAATAAATATTCGTAAATTACATATTTATTTCTGAAATTCGTAAATTCTATTTAAATATAATTAACTATACATTAAAATATATTAATAAAATGTATAAAATTACGGGGGATTACAGCAGTTGGAGCGAATCAAGGAAAAGATTTACAAGGAAAAGAGACGGATTTCAAGTTCCACATGGATGGAAGTTTGAGGTACAAGGGAATGTGGTGCATACCTCAAAAGAGTGAGGAATTGAAAGAGAAACTAATGAGAGAAGACCACAATATGTCATACTCTGTGCTCCTAGGAGGTGACAAGCTTTATAAGTTCTGAAGAAGATCTGTTGGTGACTTAGGATGAAGAATGAAGTGGCAGATTTTGTGGCTAAGTGTTTGACTTGTCAGAAAGTCAAGATTGAGCATAGGAGACCACAAGGAAAGATTCAACCATTAGAGATCCCATGTTAGAAGTGAGACTGTATATCAATGGACTTCATCACTTGTTTGCCTAAGCCAAATGTTGAAAATTACACCATTTGGGTTGTGGTGGATTCGTTGACCAAGTCGGCAGTGTTCATACCAATGAAGGAGACTTGAAAAATGGAGTAACTTGCTAAAGTTTACATCAAATATGTTGTGAGACTACATGGTGTTCCTAAGGATATCGTTTCAGGTAGAGATTTGAGGTTTCTTTCAAACTTCTGGAAGAGCATTCAAAAGAACTTTGGTACGACATTGAAAATGAGCACATCGTTCCATCCAACAACAGATGGACAAATTGAGAGGATAATTCATACGCTTTGTAATCCCCGTATATTTATAAAGTTTATTAATATATTTTTACGTATAATTAATTATATTTAAATTATATTGGTGAATTTTAGTAAAATAAATAAATAATATATATATATATATTTATTTAATGTATATTTATTTTATTCAAATGCATTTTAAATATTTTAAAGATTTATGAAATCAAACATTTTTAGAATCATAATTCGAAAGCGATTTAAACATAAAAACACATCGGTTTTGGAAAAGCATTTCTGATCGGGTTTAGACTCGAACACTTTTAAAATTGGAAAAAGAATCCTAATCCTGGCCAAATTAAAATATCTAAGCCCAAAAAAACCACCTAAACCCAAAAGTTTACCCACACAATGACTTCTCTCCCCTCGGGGGTCTCTTCTTTTTCGGTTTGGTTTTCTTGCCCTTCTCCTCACTCTCTTGCTTCGATTGTTGCACAACAGCCACCGAGCCGTGCAACCCCTCCCTCGATGCCGCCGTGCACTCTGCCGCCTCCGACCGCGCCTCACACCGCCTGCCACCTTCGTTCTCTCCTCTTTATTGGTTTATTTCTTGAACCTTAAGTAATTAAATTAAATGTTTTAATTATATGTTATTAATTTAAGTTATATTTTGATTGAATTAAATTTAGGATTTTTATGATTTATTTATGAATTTCATATTTTATGTAACACCCTGATAATTCCTTATATTTATAATTACCTTTTTCCGACTAATATGGAAGAATTACCAAGATATTACCGTTGTAGTGATAACGGCTAAAGCTATTTACCAGAATTACGCAGCGGAAATAACTAACTTTCAAAACACATAGAATAGTTAATGGTCATTTAACAAACTGGAACCATTGCGGCCCAAACCAAAGTATTAAATAGTTTAAAATCCATTAACTATAGTTTAATAATTAAAGTAGTAATAGTGATAATTATGAATAAAATCAAAATAGAGTTTATAATTGACCCGAAAGAGATAACAAGACGACAACTGAACGATCATCTTCTACTTCGATCATGGAAAGGAAGTGAAGATGTTTTAAGAGCCATTTTGATTTAGTTCATTACATCCCACAACCAAAAAAAACAAATGAATTTTTAACTCCATGGAAAATGGACAAACACTCATTTTTCAAAATAAATCCATATTCAAACACACAGTTAGACTTTTTTTTAAAAAAAAATCGTTAGGAAAAATAAAAAGAGATGGAATGAATAAATAAAAACAAATTTTCGTTATTTTGGAAAAAGAAGAATCAGTGAAATAATAATTTCCATTGAGAATGTGGTCGAACATTTCACATCCATGACAACTGTATCATATTTTTTACATAATGTAGAAGTTGGTTATGGTGAGCACAAACTAAGGTGGTACGTAAAATGATATAGACATCATGTTTATGACTTGGATATATCCGAATTTGTGGGTCCAAAAAATTTTCGACACATATTTTGATATCCAGCTTTGTTGATCGGCTCTGAATTTACCTGTGATATTTAATCATATCTTATTTACAAACACATAAAAAATTGTTTAAATATAATCAAACATTAACATTATGAGCTTCACTGGAACAACGATCCTTCATATATAAAATCACTTATAAGTACATTTAAGCATCATTTTTTTTGTAAAATCATACGTAGTACTTAATTATAAACACATTTGTCTACCGCTTCATAAATCATCCTTCATAAACAATCTAGCTAGTCATACTCATACTCCAATTTAACCATAAACACATTTCTCAATCTCATTAAAATACATTACAAGGGGAATGTGGATTAATTTATACACCCACAAATTAATCCACATTCCCCTTGAAATACATCTCAATCTATAGATGTCACGTGAAATCGCTATTAATACTCATGTTCTGACGGATCATTCATCCTGAACTCCAAGAACTGAATACTCTTGTAATTTATAAATTACCGAATTAATTGCTATAAAAGTATATAAAAGTATAATTAATACGAAGTATAAATATTAAAGTCTTAATTAGTCTAGTAAGGTTACTGAATTAAAAGTGATTGCCAAACAGAGCTTGTGATTAAGAGGTTGTGTACAATACGTATCGGGTAACATTTCGTAAAATATTTAAATCCATACGGCATTAATGTGAATTTATCAAAATTAGTGGAGTGAAAATGTAATTAATTACGGTTTGACTTTTAATTAGAAGGCCCAAATATTGTCTTCAACATGAAGAGAGGAAACGGGAGCTTAAGGAGAAGCAGGGAATTGGGCTTGAATAAGGCGGCAAAAGAGCGGTGTCCAGGTGATCGGGAAGGTGTCTCCGGTGAGATGGTGGTTGTACACAGTACACAGTGGCGGAACAACTCAGGAGAGAGAAGGAGATTGAGCAAGAGCGGGAGGTTGCAGGTTCGATATCGGCACAACTTATGGTGATCGATATTTTCGTACGTATGTAGTATTAGTCAGTGGAGAGATAGAATTCGAGGGTGGTGACCGCAAGTTGCAGAGGCGGCGAAGGCAGCGGCCGCGCGGTGGTTTAAGGTCGATTTTGTTTGGGTTAATTTGCTATGAACCGAGGCTAATAATTACGTAACCAATGAGGTTATATATGTGAATCAGTGAATGGTTTAGCAAAACAACCGAATCGAATACCATGGGATCTTTTAAAGAAGAAGAGTTAAACCGGGTACTTTGCATTTGGTGAGTTAGATAGAGCAACCAGCATGGGTGACATTTGTCCACCGACATTCACCTTCATTTTCTGCCATTTACACGTGACGTAAGGGAGCTGGGGATGAAGGAGGAAGAAGGTGTTTAAGGTGTTTTGGCTTCTTAGTGTAATAAGGGTACAAACGTCTTTTCGTCAATTGGCCAAACTTTCTATTTTGAGTTGCTAAAGAGATTTGTATTTTACTATTTTAGACTTGGGTTTTCATAAAAAAATATACTCCACATGACAATTTTAAGATAATAATAATAAAATATGTTTTAAATTTGGGATATGGAGGTGGTAAATAGTCATCAAAATTATTTGGCCTACATGGTTGATTGGTTGGTGTCTCACTTCCCCTGATCCCGATATATCATTGCTTGATAACTTAATTCACATTAATGAATTTTTGGGTGGGCTTTTATAGAAAAATTAGCTACAGTTTGTTGGTATATTTGGTATACAAGAAATGCAACATTATTTAGAAATGAAACAAGATCAGTCACAGAAATTAGTTTCTTGATCATTAACCACATAAAGATATGGTCTACAGTTGAAGAGCAAGATTATCCTTCCTCTTGTCCTAAAAAAAAAAAAGTTAGTCATGCTTAAAAGCACGTGGCGTGGAACCGACCTCCTTCCGGTTTCTTCAAATTAAATTTCGATGGTGCCAAAAGAGGAAGTTCTACCACAAGTTTGAGGTTTATTATTCGCGATGATAAGGGAGCGTTGTTAGTGGCGGGAGCCAAAACTCTTCATCCGGAGGACTCCATCCTATTTGCTAAAGTTTCGGCACATTTAGAAGGAATTAAAAATGCGGTGGCAATGGGGTGCAAAAATCTCATTATTGAAGGGGATAACTTGATGGCCGTGGGAGATTAGTGGGCTCGTTGAGGATGCTAGTCGGGATTTATCAAATTTGGATTCATTTTTGGTCTTTCATTGTTATCGGAAAGCCAATCAAGCGGCGGATTTCTTGGCGGAAAAATGAAGCTCTTGTCCTATTATGTCGTTATGGTTTTGATTTTTTGATCATTCCCTTTTATTCATCATTCGAAAGGATGAGTTAGGTTTTCCCCTTCAAAGGGGTTAACCTGATTATTTTCCTTATTAAAAAAAATATTTAAATTAGTTGGCCTTACTTTAAAGGTAGAGGGTTATAGCTAGATAGCGGGTACACATGTGAGTTTGCGAGTTGGGTCTATCGAATCATGTCGGATTGGATACGCCAAAACATAAGAGTTACGCGAATACTTAAATTTTTAAATCGGGTCATTTTTTGACAGTTTCCGTTATTATTGATGCCATGGAGGGATAAGGCGTTCTTCTTTTATTCTAGCCACACATACCTTAGCTCAAGATAACTCAATTAGGCTTTTCAATCAGACAATTCACCTAACTATGAAATTAAATAAAAATCTAATGATTATCACTACAATATTTATGCACGTGCTGAAAATCGTGCACTCCACACAAGACTAGTATAAATAACAAGTATGTTTTGAAGAAGAAGCCACACACTACAGTTTACAAATCTAACAAATGTGCTCTATCTTATGTTCAAAGCTTGGTTGGGAAAACAAAGTTGAAGCAAAAACCACAATGTCGACTTCAGAGTATAAGGTACGGATCGAGTATTTGTTTTCGTCGTTTCATATTATCTGACCACTCAACTTATCGTATTATCGATAATAGTAATGTGTTAATTTTGTTGTACTTGTACCGTGCAGAAGCTGGGTTACAACAAAAAGATGCTCTTAAACTATGTTCCTGTCTATGTGATGCTTCCGGTAAGTCTTTAGAGCTCCCCGTAGCTGCACAGGGCCGTGCGCGCTAAATTCCGGCCATTTCCGGCCAAAAGATAGGTCCGACAACTCGGGTTTCTCGGGTTAAATAGCATTATCGGTCTTAAATGTAGCTGGGATTTCTGAATCGCGTGTCGGTTTTTATTTTACACAAATTCTTACTTAAAGGTGGCGTACAATAAATATTGTACATCTGAGTAAACAATAAGTTAAAATGATTAAAAATTACCTCGGTATATGTTAAAAGTTACTAAAATTTGGGTAAATATTATCCCTATATACAATATATTAATTGTACACTTACTAAGTGCAAGATCTTTTGTTATTTTATTATCTCCTGTGCTAATTGTCACCGTACTTAACCACATTCATCTTTTGTTGTACATTCATCCGATCCGATCCGATGCCAATTTTCGGACATTTTATCATTGGTAGAATCTGACCCAAGAAAACAGGACATTAATTATATGAATGTCGAAAATTGGATGGGATATCCGACTTTCCCCGAAATAGACATCCAAAATTTTAAAAGATGATTATCGGAAGTTTTATTTATAATCAAAGTTATATTAAGGCTTTGTTATATTAGACTTATTTTATTTGAATTTATATCGCTCTGTTCTATTGGACTTATTTTTACTGAACTTATCTGAACTTATTTTATCTGAAAAAAAACTTATTTTGTCTGAAATAAACTTATATGCGTGCGAAAATGTCTGAAAAAAACTTATTTTTGCTGAACTTAACCGAACTTATCTGAACTTATTTTGTCTGAAATAAGTTAAAATAAGTCGAACAGAACATGACCTAAAGTTATATGAATTTAACTGAATTGTCTGAACTTATATGAATTAACTGAACTTATTTTTTCTGAAATAAACTTATTTGTATGTGAAACTGTCTGAAAAAACCTATTTTTTAAAAATTTAACTTAACTAAACTTATTTGAACTTAATTGAAGTTATCTGGACTTATTTTATCTGAAATAAGTCAAAATAAATCTAATAGAACATAGAAACTAGAAAATCAAATACTTCAGAATTCAGGACATTAAATTTTTTAAAAGTTCTTGTCTGAAAGCAGAGAAATGTAATGGAGATCCGTTCTCGCCGATCGGATCGACCAAACCACATATCGGACTTACCATATCTGATTTTTTGTCCACGTTTTATGTACGATATTTTAACTTTAACAAAAATAAAAAAGAGACTATAAATTATGAGACCACATTTTCATAGTGCAAACATTAATTATTGGACCACACTATTTTTTACGGTACAAACATTAATTATGGGATATCATTTTGTAAGTAAAAGTAGGACAATTGAGGTATTTAAGTTGTTTGATAAGAGTATGTTAGGAAAAAAAATCAATTGATTAAATAGGAAATTGTAAAAGTAGGTACAACCTTTAGGGACACCCAAAATGGAAATAACTCAATAAGCACTATATTTTGGGACTGACGGAGTGTTATAAAAAAAATACTCGCCCTTAGTACATGTTGTGTTTGAATGATGCAATTTAAGTCATGATTTTCTTTTAAAAACGTAAAGTTACTTTGGTTTAGAAAAGATTACTATATCTAAGAAAATTGATATTTAAGTTATTATATTCACTATGTGAAAAATAAAAGTCACAGTGTGTGTGTAAAATGAGGGCTTAGAGTACACAATGTAAAATGAGTAATCGTAGTTCGTGGTCTTTAGGCTTTTTTCACTTGTAGTAAGTACATTCAGGTCAAAATTCTCAATCCCACAATTAGTGTATCAATTGCGTGTCACTTCTTTATATTGGTTGATATTTGTACTCCCTCCGTCCCGGAATACTTGACCTGTTTTCCTTATCGGGCCGTCCCTTAATACTTGACCTGTTTCTAAAAATGGAAATATTCTAACAATATTATATTATTTCTCACTCCACCCCTATTAACCCACCTACCCCCTACTCCATACAAAAAATAATTAAAAATTCAACCCCTACTCTCCCCATCCCCACCCCTTTACACATTTTCCACTAACTACATTAAAATAATACCCCACTATCAACTACTACCTATTAAATTAAATAAGTCAATTCAAGTCCCTTAAACTCTGTGCCGGTCAAACCGGGTCGAGTATTCCGGGACGGAGGGAGTAATTAGTTAACCATTTTTATTTGCATATCTACAACTACATTAATACCAACCAATAGACGGAAAATGGCACACAAATGGTACATGGATTGTGGGACAAAAAATTCAGACTTTGTCCCGTCAATCTACTACTCCCTCCGTTTCAAAATGTTTGTTACATATTTCTTTAATAGTGTTTCAAAATGTTTGTTACATAAAAAATCTTTCTATTTATAAACTTGTTACTAATATCATTTTTTGAGCCAACTTTTATTTCTAATTGGTCCAACTTTTCAACTCAATAAATCTCATGCAACCAAAAGTCACATTATGACAAGCTAGCAATTTGTGTGATTTTTAATTATTGGTTCATTTTGATAATAAAACAATCTTATTGGTTGTTTCAATGATTAGTGGATTGAGGTATGGAGTATTTTTTTTAATAAAAGATGAAAGCATATTTGCACTATATTCAAAGAGAGTAATAAATGTCAGAATTTGGAAAGATGGAAGGAGATTTATGATGGAATCTAGAACATTTAAAATTAAAAAAAGAAAGATCTTAATTATACGTTAATAAACGTGCCAAAATCCAAATGTAACAGACATTTTGAAACGGAGGGAGTATTTTTTTCCATTTTGCGTTATAGTTATGTTACGTTCCCTTACATTACATTTCCCCCTTGTTTTCAATAATAACACTACATACACCTACAGTTGGGAGTGGTTTCGCCTAAAAATTCATTCAAAGACGAGGAAGGAACCAGGATGCAACTACAAAAGCTTAAAGAAGCCGGTGTGGACGGAATAATGGTGGACGTATGGTGGGGAATTATAGAATCCAAAGGTCCAAAGCAATATGATTGGAAGGCTTATCGACGTTTATTCCAAGTTGTACAAGAATGTGGCCTCAAAATCCAAGCTATTATGTCTTTCCACCAATGTGGAGGCAATGTTGGGGATATTGTCTTCATTCCACTCCCTCAATGGGTTCTCGATGTTGCCAAATCCAACCCCGATATCTTTTATACCAATCTATCTGGTGTTAGGAACCCCGAATATCTTAGTCTTGGTGTCGATAATGAGCCTCTCTTTGGAGGAAGAACACCTATCCAGGTAACTATATGTGCTTATTACATCGAATTTGTTTAGTTACTTTAATGTAAAGATGGTTGTGGGTCGGGGTGGGGGCTTTGGGCCGATGCTACATGTCTAAATGGGCTCGGCCCATACCAAGCCCACTCTTCATTGTGTCGGGTCGGGTCAGTCCAAAAAGTTTAAAACAGGGTATAGGTCGTCGTGCCTAATCCTAATTTTACTAAATTTAGCGTGTTTTGTCGTGCTAGGTCGAGCCTAGACCTGATCAAAAGGCGGGCCGGGCCGGTGGCATAAATTTTTTCCCATTATGTCGATTCGGGCCAAATTCCGGACCATTTTTTGTGCCCAAAACCCGTTATTTCGGGCCAAATTTATAACTAAAATTGTTGTTTTATGTTGTCCAAAACCCGCATTTTTTTAAAAAAAATCGGGCCGAAATATTCTGCCCAAAACCCGGTAATTTTTGGGCCCGGGGCCAATGTTGATCAGCTCTAGTCGAGTCGTGCCTTGCCTGGCCGTGGTTTTTCCGAAAAAAGGCGGCCCAGACCCAGCCCACGACTTCGTGCCGGGCCATGTTTTTTTCATGCCCGGGTTGGGCTCGCCCCCGCCCCGCCTGCAGCCATCTTTATGTTACTGTCATGCATTCCTATACTGAGTTACTGACTTGTTGTATGCACAGATCTATAGTGATTTCATGAAGAGTTTCAGAGAGAATATGTCAGAATTCTTTAAAGCAGGAACCATAGTGGACATAGAAGTAGGTACTGGTCCAGCAGGGGAGCTACGTTACCCTTCTTATCCAGAGACTCAAGGATGGAGTTTTCCAGGAATTGGAGAATTTCAGGTATTATACATAGAGCTACGTGTACTCAAATGTGGATTTTTTTGTGTTAATTTGATCAGTTTTTTTTTGGGCTCTTGTTTTCACAGTGCTATGACAAATATTTGGCAGAAGATTTCAAGAAAGCAGCAACAGAAGCAGGGCATTCTGAATGGGAGTTACCTACTGATGCTGGTAAATACAATGACACCCCTGAAGAAACAGATTTTTTCAGAAGAAATGGAACTTACAAAACTGATAAAGGTATCTTCTTCTTGACTTGGTACTCCACCAAGTTGATACTCCATGGTGATCAAATCTTGGAAGAAGCTAACAAAGCATTTCGCGGTTGTAAACTCAAGTTAGCAGTTAAGGTCAGTACATTGCAAATATGACCTAATTAAACTGTATTTAATCTGATCATTAGCATTTACCACAGTTTAATTTTCCTGGTTTTTTTTTTGGCATGAAGGTATCAGGAATTCATTGGTGGTTCAACTATCATTGTCACGCGGCTGAGCTGACTGCAGGGTACTATAACTTGTATGGCACTAGAGATGGATATCGGCCAATTGCAAGGATGCTAACTAGGCACAATGCCATCTTGAATTTTACATGTCTTGAAATGAGGAACACTGAACAGCCTGCTGAAGCTTGTAGTGATCCACAAGGACTTGTTCGACAGGTGAGTCAATCATCAGAGCTTAATCGAAAATGAAAAACTTGGGTTATAAAACTGATAGAGAGTAATTTGCAGGTATTAAGTGATGCATGGAAAGAGAGCATCAAAGTTGCAGGTGAAAATGCACTTCCTAGATATGACAGCACAGCTTACAACCAAATCCTGTTGAATGCTCGACCCAATGGTCTAAACAAAAAGGGGGCACCAGCACTGAAGATGTTTGGGTTTACTTATCTTCGTGTGTCTGACGATCTGCTAGAGAAGAACAACTACAAGATTTTTAAGAAGTTTGTCAAGCGAATGCACGCTAACCAAGTAAGAACATGCATTGTTTATATTGTAGAAGAGTCTCCATATAAGATGAGTTAAGAGTATACTAAGACATATTTTCACTTGTTTTGTTGTTTACAGAAATACTGTCCAGACCCAGAAAAGTATGGAAACCTTATTGATCCGTTAGGACCATCAAAGCCGAGGATTCCAATTGATGATCTTATGGACGCGACAAAACCAACTGAGCCTTTTGAATTTGATCAAAAGACTGATATGAGTGTTGATGGTTCACTTTCTGCCTTTGTAGCCAAACTCAACTGTTTCATGCCTTGCCTATTCTAATCAGTGTATGACTCAAACCAGGCCACTTCGATCTTCTAGGTCTCGTTTCATGTATCTGATAAATAAAATGAAGAGAAGTTGTTGACAGGCTAAAGTCGTATTACCTAATCAAAAATAACCTAAGGTCCACTAGCTAGGTAGCAAGGGAAGTCAGGATCGAATCCACAGGGAAACAATGTTCTTTCTACTATTAATCAACTAAACTAGACTATTGGGAAACAAGAATTGGTTGGTTTATATGCTAAGACTACGAACGATAATTAAACGAGTATGAATCAATATATTAAGGAATCTAGGGCATAGGTTCACCAACAAATAACAATCCCGGACAATGAACAATTACGATAATCAACAAATTAATCAATTAGACTAGCATGCTCTCTCGAATCGATACTAATCATAGACTTAGAATTAACGGGCTCTCGCTACGTATTAACTCTAATTCCACCTATTGACACAAGCCTAAACATCAAATTTCATCTCTCGAATCTTAATTTGATATTGCATTACTACCACAATTAAACCTGCGCAAATCTAATTGTATAGTGGATGAAATCAATCAATAGGAATCAATTGTAATACCAACAATCATGATTATTCAATATCCCTTCATATCATTCATGGATCCCCAAACCCTAGAAAATAGACTACTCAAGCATATTAACAATAAACAAAGCAATTAGCATGATTGAAAACATAATTAAAGATAAACAAATAATTGAAATAAAGAACAATACCTTAATTGAAGAACAAGAGAAATAGAAAGCTTGAATTTTTATTGAAATTGAAAACTAAGTGTTTGCATAAATTTAGAGAGAAAACAAAGCTAAGAGAAATAAACTAAGGGGCTAATACTAGAAAATAAGATGCCCAACTAAAATAACTAAGCCTAGTATTTATAGTTTGCCCATAAACATAAGGAAAAACCGGAAGAAAACCTCGCAAAAAGGGCCCTGGGTTGTCGTCGCCCGGTCGGGCAGCCTTTCGCCCGTCGGGCGACCAGCTCGTAACCCGCCCGTCGGGCGCAGGTCTGCCCGCCGGGCGAAGGGAGAAATTCTGGAAATCATCGGCACGCGCCCCGTCGGGCAGCTCCCGCCCGTCGGGCAGACGTTCGCCCGTCGGGCAGCCATTCGCCCGTCGGGCGCGCGTACAAACTGCACGATCCTCTATGTTTAAAACGCCATATCTCTTTCGTTATTCGTCGGAATTAGGCGAGTGACCACTCGTTGGAAAGCTATTGAAGTCTAGAATCCAACCCAATTGGAATCACTTCATTTGGATTTGTAGAACGTAAGTTATGATCAAAATAGTAGACGAGTATCGGTTTTCTAGTTCTTTCACTATCCGCTTTGCTCGAAAACTCTTCCAACTCAATGTGTGTGCTCTCGAAAGTACATAATCTCTTGTATTGATTAAAATGAGTAGAAAATGCACAAAAACATGCTAATTCCTACAATGATGAACCTGAAACTACAAACACACTACAAGGAGCACATTAGTACTAAAAATCGCTCCGAAGAGCTCATTTGAGATCAAAAAGTACTAAGGGACGGGGGTAAACACACTATAAAATATGAACATATCAAACTCCCCCAAGCTAGATCTTTTCTTGTCCCTAAGCAAAGAAATCATCGATGAATACATAAATCAACTTCACCCCAAACACATCTTAAAACAATGGATACGATTCAAGGTAAAATCCAACAAGCATGCATCAATGTCAACCGATCAAATCTATTCGACCGCTAATCCACCTTAACAATCGTCACGCAAAGCGAACCACAAATGCACAATGGAATTCAAGACTAGTGCTCACACACTCGTCACTCATTTATGTGGCGGATAAAAGATGTACCCGTTCGCTCTCCTCCCAACATATAAGTGAACAATGCCCTCCCAAACTCACAACACTCGTGTGTCTAGAAAAACATACACTCAACCTAGTGGTCGACTCGGAATGTGTCATGTCATAACTTGCATTGATAAACAACTATTTTCACATAAGTACGACTCTATGCACAAAGGTCAGAAGGTCTTCAAAGCTTGTAATGTTAGGCTGAGGTAAGGGTGCGGTAAATTTGGGTAAAATGTGAGCTTAAAGCCTTGGCTTTGGGGAGCATAAATCCTAGCAAAACCATGATCAACCACAAATAATGACCACAACTCTCCCACTCAACACATGATAAAACAAAAAATAAGCCACACCATACTTTCTTGCCTTTTTTCACAATTATGACCAACCACTCATAAAGATATGGAATTACAATACTTGAGTGAAACAATACTTTGAAATTTTTCTGAGAGTAACGAATTTTTTTTTTCTTTTTTTTTTCAATCTCTCTTTTTTCTTTTCTTTTAGAAACCTTCACATTTTCTATTCTTCTCATCTCTTTCATTTTTCAACTCATTTTTTTTTATCTTTTTCAAACAACAAACATGATAAGAAGAACTCCCTTTTTTTCAATACTCACTATGCTCGAAAGTACCACACTACAACTCTCTCACCTCACTACTATTAGCTCCCCCAAGCTAGGCTTGGGACTAGTAACCAATGGGGCTTTCACGGGCTTGTAATATGGTTAGTCACCGAATAAAGGGCACAAGCAACAACATGGGTAGAAAAAGAAGGAACAAACGTATCTAATTTTATCTGAAGGCTACCTAAATAGAAAAATGCCTTCTTCCTCCTCAATGTGCATGTATATGAGTCATAAAACATTACTAATAGTTGCAAACCAATACTCAAAATCAACGACACACCAGGAAACTATCACACATTCCTAACCAAGTCAACTAGCCAAGCACCAAGTTCACAAATAGTTGGTCAAAGTTGACTCATGCAAAGGCACCAAAATAGTCGAATATTAAATCATGGTCAACATATCAACAATGCTCGTCATCAAAAACCAAGAATCAAAACATTTCAATCAAGGGGCACAAGGAAGCATGATTTTGTATTCATCGGAACGTATTTTTGTTTTTTTTTGTTTTTTTTTCAAAAGCGATAAACTACTCTTGAAATCAATAACACATACCTCCCCAAAGCCAAACTCAGCAATGTCCTCAGTGCTTGAAGGAGTGGAGATAGAGGGTCTTAATCTTCATTGAACCCCTCCGGCTCCAACTCTTATGTGTCTCCCGCAAAGCGATTGGTTAGTAAATAACCAACCAACGAGCGTAGAAGCTTGTCATGCGCACTCGCACATCTTTCGTGCAACAAGACATGCACGATAATCAACAACAACATTTGCATAAAGTCCGAAAGAGCTCTGCGCCAGTAAGGAGTAGGATGCCTAAAGGAAGAAGAACAAAAAGAAAAAACAATAATAAAAGAAGAATAAGAAAAGGAAGGAAAAGAGAAAGTAGGCATACTCTCCTTACGGAAGTTGTTTTCGCGGACTATTGATTCTTCAACCTCAATGATCAATGAAATAACTCTCTCTGTGTTTTGGCATTCATGGTGGACATGCTCTTCACCATATAGAGCTCTCTGCAAAGAATCCACTTCTTCTTTGTAAGTACTGCAAGTACCTGCAAAAGATTCACAAAGAGGAACATACTCTATTGGGTCATTGGGCTTTTGATTTTCGGGGGGAGGAGGAAGATCCTCAAGCAAAGGTTTTATGGGGAAAGACAAGGGGAGTGAGACGGTGTAAACGGGGCTAAGAATAACCCTTCTTGGACTCGGAATATGAGGGGTAGGGGTTGACACAACAACAAGGGTTTTATCAACTTCAACTTCCTCATGGACTTGCTCTATAACATATGGCTTTTCAAGTTTCAACAAATCCTTCATCCATTGATCCAACAGTCACATCATCATCCTCCAACTCATCCTCAACCTCTGTTATAAGTTCCTCCCACTCTTGGTTGCCTATGGGTTCACTCAGTTGACCCCCATCCCCAACACAACTCGAATCATTATTTTCAATAATTTCTTGAACTTTTCTAAATCTCTCAAGAGTAGCCTTACTAGCTTTAATAATCTCATTAGTAGCCTCTTTAGATCTAGTACACTGAATCTCAATCTCAAAGTTTAATCTTCTTAATTCCTCTAAGAAGCTATCTCTGCTTTCTGATTCGGGTTGAACAGGATTGGGCAAGGGTTCACAATAATACACGGGAGAAGCAATAGTGGAATCATGAGGCAAAACATTGATATCCATGCAAGGGTTAGATAAGTCATTAGAATAGACATGATTATCATAAACATTAGAATGCACCTCATTATAACAAGCATTCAAGGGAGAGGGGGTAGAACCATGTAGATTATGCTCATAATTTGGATTAGCACATGTAACATGAATGGACATTTCACGCTCATACAAATCCCTTGCAAACCACATATAGTAATCCCACATATCATCCAAAGACAAGGCTCGAAAATCACCACTAAATCTACTTTCTATCACATTCCTTGTATACTCATTTAAACCACCATAAGCAAAACCACAAGAATCCCAAAGATTAAGATTGTGGTAACCAATAAAATCATTAAGCCTATCAAAATACACCCAAAAAGGCTCATTTACGAATTGAGGGAAAGAATAATAATCCATTTATTTTCAAAAAAAAAAACAAAAAAACGAAAACAAAACAAAAAAATAAAAAAAAAACAGAAAAAAAAAAACTAAATAAAATAAAATATATACATGGTCTCAAAGAACTGGAAGTTCTCCGAGACTCAAGAAAATAATCTAGACCACAAAATTAATAGCAGAAAATAAAACCGTTTCCCCGGCAACGGCGCCAAACTTTGACAGGCTAAAGTCGTATTACCTAATCAAAAATAACCTAAGGTCCACTAGCTAGGTAGCAAGGGAAGTCAGGATCGAATCCACAGGGAAACAATGTTCTTTCTACTATTAATCAACTAAACTAGACTATTGGGAAACAAGAATTGGTTGGTTTATATGCTAAGACTACGAACGATAATTAAACGAGTATGAATCAATATATTAAGGAATCTAGGGCACAGGTTCACCAACAAATAACAATCCCGGACAATGAACAATTACGATAATCAACAAAGTAATCAATTAGACTAGCATGCTCTCTCGAATCGATACTAATCATAGACTTAGAATTAACGGGCTCTCGCTACGTATTAACTCTAATTCCACCTATTGACACAAGCCTAAACATCAAATTTCATCTCTCGAATCTTAATTTGATATTGCATAACTACCACAATTAAACCTGCGCAAATCTAATTGTATAGTGGATGAAATCAATCAATAGGAATCAATTGTAATACCAACAATCATGATTATTCAATATCCCTTCATATCATTCATGGATCCCCAAACCCTAGAAAATAGACTACTCAAGCATATTAACAATAAACAAAGCAATTAGCATGATTGAAAACATAATTAAAGATAAACAAATAATTGAAATAAAGAACAATACCTTAATTGAAGAACAAGAGAAATAGAAAGCTTGAATTTTTATTGAAATTGAAAACTAAGTGTTTGCATAAATTTAGAGAGAAAACAAAGCTAAGAGAAATAAACTAAGGGGCTAATACTAGAAAATAAGATGCCCAACTAAAATAACTAAGCCTAGTATTTATAGTTTGCCCATAAACATAAGGAAAAACCGGAAGAAAACCGCGCAAAAAGGGCCCTGGGTTGTCGTCGCCCGGTCGGGCAGCCTTTCGCCCGTCGGGCGACCAGCTCGTAACCCGCCCGTCGGGCGCAGGTCTGCCCGCCGGGCGAAGGGAGAAATTCTGGAAATCATCGGCACGCGCCCCGTCGGGCAGCTCCCGCCCGTCGGGCAGACGTTCGCCCGTCGGGCAGCCATTCGCCCGTCGGGCGCGCGTACAAACTGCACGATCCTCTATGTTTAAAACGCCATATCTCTTTCGTTATTCGTCGGAATTAGGCGAGTGACCACTCGTTGGAAAGCTATTGAAGTCTAGAATCCAACCCAATTGGAATCACTTCATTTGGATTTGTATAACGTAAGTTATGATCAAAATAGTAGACAAGTATCGGTTTTCTAGTTCTTTCACTATCCGCTTTGCTCGAAAACTCTTCCAACTCAATGTGTGTGCTCTCGAAAGTACATAATCTCTTGTATTGATTAAAATGAGTAGAAAATGCACAAAAACATGCTAATTCCTACAATGATGAACCTGAAACTACAAACACACTACAAGGAGCACATTAGTACTAAAAATCGCTCCGAAGAGCTCATTTGAGATCAAAAAGTACTAAGGGACGGGGGTAAACACACTATAAAATATGAACATATCAGTTGTATTAAGAGTTTCCTCACAATCTTCATGTATCTGGTAATTAAGTGCTTATGCACATCAGTTCTTTGTACCCCCTATGTATCAAACTCGTATACAAATAAAAAATAAATAGATGTTATCCTCGATCATGTTGTAACACGTTGTAAGTATACATATGCTATTCATTATTGCTGCAGATAGAGGCCTCTCAATCAGACACCAGGTAACCTTAATTATGAGTTATTAGTCAATCATTTTAAAGTTAACAGCGATGTTGATTAGTAAACCAGTACTGATAAATATCAGGGTTTGATCATATGTGCTAGTGGTAATTAAACTGTAAGCTGGTAATTGCCTGGATATTAATTTGGTTACATTGTTGAAAATTTGTAAACAAGTTACATGCAGCCCATAAAGTCACCCAGTTAAATATGGCATGGAAATTTCTAGCCTTAAAAAACTAGAATAAGTTTGCTCTTTTTCTCTTCTACCAAAGCCAAAATTTGTGCCATTCATGCTGTTTTCACCAAGCTTAGAGGCTCAAAGCTATCGCCTCTTCATTCTCTGCGTTCTGTAAACGCTCAATCGCCCTCTGAACCTATGAGATAATGCAAAAAGACTAGATGTCATCATGAGTGACATCATGTCAATGACAAATGCATACAAAATGCATCTTATGAATGCATAAACACAAGAAAGATCATAAACTTTGACATGATATATATACATATGATTTGTACCTCTGTGTTCCAGTTGGTTCGTGCAGTCAGGATTATGAGTGTTACAGTTTGTAACAAAACACCTATGATCATCCCCCACCATATACCCTGAAATTTTGATTGTTTTATTGTGTACATGTTAGACAACAAGCCATTTCCTACAACAACAAAGCGAAAAAAGAGAGAAATATATACTTACTGCAACTCCTAAGCTCGTCTTGAAACCCAGTACACAACCAATTGGGAGACCGATAATGTAATATGTAGCTAGATTCACATATGCCACAACACCTTGCCATCCACTCCCAATTGCCACCCCTGAACAATATTTTCCAACAAAAATAAAAAATATAATTCTAAGTTCTACATATTTCGAAAAATATGTCAGACTTCAGAAGTAAACATCCACATTATTCCTATGAAACAGATTTTTTTTTACCTGAGAGGATGGGTTGGATTCCATTTAAGAAAACCGAAATGGCGAGCAAAGGGGTTAAGTTATTTACAGCAGAAATGACCTCAGAGTCAGTAGTGAAAGCCTTGCTTAAACCAACTCTGAATATCAGCACAATAGCAGTGAACACTGTACTGATGAGTATACTAGTCCCGTTTACTACCAGCACCGAGAATTTTGCTACTGATGGATGTCCTGCTCCTAACTCGTTACTCACTCTTACACTGTATAAATAATTAAGCCCAATCAAACAATTTTACTGAGTGATTTTCAGTTAGATTAGTCCAGTCTGATTACCTGGCTGCTGCAGCTAGCCCTAACATAAACTGCATGTCCCAGTTCAAGTAATACATGCTGAAGGTTTCAATCATCATAAAAACAAACACCAGAGGTAAGTTATTTACTCGAGTATGTGTTGTATTTATTAAGAAGTATTTAACTAAATTACCAAATAGAAATTGAGTCAAGTGATATGGTGGGATTAGTCAAGAGCCCTGATATAAGCACCAATCCTTGATTATACCAAATCTCTAAACTGCATATCACAAATTCAGAGACAAGTTAGAACAAAATGTAACCAAATTTAGCAAGCAGAAAATAAATAAACAACCAAATGACATTAATTAATTACCACAACATGACAGCAGAAGCAACTGTTAGCTTAAAATAAGGCCAGATTCCTGAAAATGCCTTGAAAGAAAAACCAGTCCAAGTTTCCTTACAGTTAGGACTGAAAACAATGTAAACCGCATTCACAATAACCAAAACCCACCATGAGAAACTCAGTGTAAGAGCAGCACCAATAAGTCCATACTCCAAAACTTCAACAACCAACCAAGTGAAAAGCAAATGCAGTAAGAACACTCCAACAGACATGTATGCTAAAGGGTTGACAATGTTTTGAGCTTGAAGAAACCTCTGCATTGGACAGCTTATTGCAAACGCGTATAATTGGAGGATTATACCGCGTGCAAAGATCTGTCCTTGTTCTGCTATGCTGTCTGATTGACCTATGGCTTTGAGGATGGAACCTGAGAACCAGTATAAGAAGGTTAAGAGTATGGCTGCTCCAAGATGAAGTATGATTGCTCTTTGGCATATGATTCCCATGGATGAGTATTTCTTTGCTCCGTATGCTTGTCCACATACTGTTTGTACTGCACTTGCCATTCCCAACTGCAAAAATATTAAATCAACATTATTGGTGGATAATCCTAGGCAACAATAACTACCTTATAAAATCGTATTTTTGCCATAAAGTACCTTACTATAAAACATATTGTAATTAACTACGTACCTTATTTAAAAAAAAAGAAAAAATTGTTGTAAGATGTTACTTTAGTTGGGTTGTGAACATAAAGTCAAAATGATGGAGTTGACTTTATTATGTGTATGTCGCGGGAAAAAGGTTAATTAAACGGCACGAACTTGAGAATGTGAGATGCATATCGAAAAGTCAACCCCGGAATTTTGAATTAACGTTCATAATTCGGCTCAAAGGTAGTGTATTAGAGCAACTCCAATGGTTGCATTTAGGGATTTGTTTGCAATTTTTAAAACTTTCAAGCAAGTAGCTAAAACATTGGAGGAATTTTGTTAAATTAGCTAGACAAAGCAAATTAGCTCTACCAATTAAGCTAATTAGTTTTTTTTTTTTTTTGGAGGGACAAGCCGAGCTAGTGTATTAATTAAGGGACAAAATGTCTGAGTGTACATATGGAGAAATCTCCATAGGACAATGATTTAACCACACTTGTTGTACGCCAAACGGAACTAGCTTAGCTACCATGCAACCTAATTAGTTAGACAAAGAAAATTAGCTTTACAAAGCTAATTAGCTTAGGAAAAAAACAACCGTTTTTTCCCTATATTTAGAATGTAATAATGTAAACGTAAGAATCAAAATAAAAATAAAACTAAAAAAAAAGGAGTTAAAAAAAATCAAGCTACTTACTAACTATTGGAGCATATTGTAAACTAGAAAATACGGAGTATTATTATTGCTTGAAAAATTTATGTGGCGTACCAAGCTATAATGGTATTAGCTAACCATTAAAGATGCTCTAAAACATATTTTTTTTTATAAGATCGTTAATTACAACATTTTCTTTGTACATTTTCTTTATCGCAAAACATGATTTTATAAGGTAGTTTTTGACAAATTTGGCAAAAACTATTGATAATCCTAATTTACTAATGCAGCTAATATAATACTACATACTTACCATGATCCCATAAGCAAGGCCTTGAATGCCAACAGTAGCAACAGAGGCACCAGCAAGCTCCAAGGCACCCAAATGACCAGTAAACATGAGTGTGACAAAAGTCAGCATATAGTTAAAAATAGACACCACAATAGAAGCCCCAGATAGGATCCATAAAAGCCTTGACTCCCAAGCAATGAGGCGGCTCCACCACCTCGCGGCCACCGGCTTGTGTGCTAAGAACTCTTCGATTATATCTGACGATAAGTCTGGGATTCGTGCATGGGAGTTTAACCCAACCAACAACGTCTCGTACTCGTCCATTACTACTACTATCAACTATCAAGTGATCAGTCAAAGTTTGGTGAAGTACTATTTAAGTCAATTATTAAGTTATCTTATAGAAAATGTCATCAAAATTCAATAATATTAGACCATTATTAGACCATTAGATGTAAGAATGCATGTGCACAACTACCATTCTACACATTTTGTATCACCAACTGTTCTTCAGTCTTCCAAGCTAGCTATTTATTTTAGGCTATGTATATCTCCATTTGTTAGTGTTAATTAGCTCAATTTTAGTAATTTCGACTAATTTCTCGATCTATTTAGGTTATGACTGAAAGTAGCATGTACGTACATCCCTAGGGTTTAATATATTAATCATTTAAGATACAACTCATGTCACACATGTAACTACATGCGAGATGCGATAATTAATACTCCCTCCATTTCTTTTTGATGTATTCATTTCAGAAAGTGGGGACTTTTTAAGAAAATTGGAATCTTACTTTGTATTGGTACAAGTGTAATGATTGGGTGTAAGAAAAATGATTGTATGTAAGAGATTATAATAAAAAAAGAAGAGAGAAAATAATAAAGAAATAAGGTAAGAGAGATGAGTGATAATGATGGGTGATAAAGGAGGTGAGAGGGTGGGTATATGGGGAAGGGAAAAGAATTAAATAATAGGGGTGGGGAAATTTAGGTGGGAATATGGGTAGAATCTTTAGGTATTTTGGTAATTAGATAGAAATGTAAGGGTATTTTAGGATAAAATGTATGTCCAAAAATAGAAACGGATACAACAAAAAGAAACGCTTAAAATAGAAACGGATAAAAAAAAAATGGAGGGAGTAATAAGAAGCATGAGCAATGACTAAATAATAAGCGTAGTGGGTTACTTGTAAGTTGTAACACATTTAATACTTGCAATATGAATTGCATTACTTGTTGGACTAGGATATGCCGATATGGTACCAAGTGTCCAAGTAAAATAGATTTTTAAACACGTACTTGTTGAACTAAAATTTATTTTTGACGATTACTGACCGTATCAAATTATCTACAACCACGTGGCACGCAGTATCCCCGATTCCCCGCAAAGATGTGATTTTCTTGGAGGGCCATATGTTTTGGTACCATAAGGTTTGTAAGTTTTTTTTCCTCTAAGATCACCTTGATGAAAGCCATGAGAACTGAGAAGGAGATACATTGTCCAATTAAATTATGCTTGTTATTTTTAAACGAGAAAAACAAACGGATATTTATGACTCAATTCAACCAACTACCTCCGAAATTCATATATCTTATATGTCACTCTTTCCACGCACAAAAAAAAAACTTCATTTCGGTCATCAAGTTCGTCGGATATATCATTACAGAACCATCACACTGTCTCCCCTTCTCTTCATAACCTTAAAATTCTCAAACGTTAAAAGAACATTTTTTTTTTGCCAACTACAAGAAAATTATTATTAACGATACACCGAGTGACTAAAAGGATATGTTTAATAGAAAATTAGAAACTACATTTTTCAGAAAATTTTTAAACCTATTTAAGATAGTTTTAGGAACCATTTCCCTTTATAATGCTAAAGACGACCAAATTTCCCAAATACCCTTCTAACAAAAGACTTCTAACATTCATGTCGGTATTTTTTTTAAAACGCTATATTGAATAAGAGGAAACGGTTAGTTCAAGAGCAGTTCAGTTACATCGATAGTTCAAGGCCCCTCCAGTCCTCCACTCGAGAAGTACTCTTAAGTAGTCACGTACTGTGAATAATCATAAGCAATTGACTACGTACTACTACTAGTGCTTCAGGTTGAACCAACGGGCTATGGGCCTGAACGTACCCGTCCCACGTCAAGCCCACTTTGCATCAATCTGGGCCAAGAATTTCAAAATTGGGCTCAGGCCCACGGACCCTTGTGTTGGCCCAGGTCGGATCGTCACGTCTATGCCTAATTTTGCTAACTTTAGTGGTTTTGTCGTGCCGGGCCGGGCTGTATTGTGTATTATCGTGCTTTTTTCAGAAAAAAATTTGGCCCACGACCCACAACTTCATGCTCGTGCCAGGCTGTTCTTTTTTCGTCCCCGTGTCGGATCGGGCTGTTTTCGTTTTGAGTCGGGCCAGGCCACGGTCTGGGCCAGCCCACAGCTATCTTTGAAAAAATACCGAACCAAGCCCAGTTTATCAATTTTCGGAATTAATAATCACATGTTCTTGTTAACCTCCGCCAAACCCACCAAAGCATTCCATCATATTTTCACAAAACTATTTATTTGAAAGAGAGCCTTTTTTGTTATTTCTTGGATTTATTTGTTTGATCGGAGTAATTTTCCGGTTGAATCAAACAATGAATTCCGGTGGTGAGACTGTGGTTAAGCGTGCCAAGTACAAAATTGCTAAGGCTCCCGGAAACTCTGGAATTTTGAAGATGGTATTTACACACGCTCACTTTTTCTGGGTTTTTTTTTTATGAAATTCATAACAATCAGTTGAGTTTTGAATGTATTATCTTTTTCTTTCTTGTTGTAGAATGCGGAAGAGTTTGCATTTTCTCCCAATGATCCCACTTCTGGACCCAGGCTTCGAGTTCGTTTTAATACCATTGGAGGTAACTACTCTTGCTTTGATTGATTAGTGTGTGAATGATTTATATTGTTGTTTATACTTTCCTAGAGCAAAGTAAGGAATATGATTGGGGAGGGGGATTGAGATTTGGGTTTAGTTTCTTATTAGTTGTATTATCTGAATGAATGAGTTCTTGAGAAATTGATTTCTTTAGGTTTGTCACAAAAAGAGAGTTGCAGTTTTCTTTGGTTTAAACTAAGTGTTCAGCTCAGGGCCTTGGGAGTTAGATGTGATGTAATTGTTGATGAAATCATGATGGATTTATCTAACATTATTCAGGGACGGAAATTGATCTTAATAAATCCAAAAATTGACTAAGATGTATGAGGACAACCCCCTATTTGTTTTCACTGAATATTCATGTAATTTTTACTTAACTCCATCATTTTCGTAATTGGCTTCTGAGGGAGGCTGTAAATTTCCAGTGAATTCTTCTTTACTTATAAGTGCTCAATAAGTAAACAGTTCTGATAGGAACTGAAGTACGGAAGAAACTATTATAGCTTACTGCAAGGAGATGCTGAGCAGAATGTTGTGGTGGGTAAGGGAAGTTATGAAAGGAGAATTAGCGAGTCGTGCTCTCAACACAAGTGTTGGATAAGTTTCTGCTTGTAACTAAGATCATTTAGGGCTTGTAACTAAGACACCCAATGCTTGGTCATATTCAAATAATCGAAAGCCCACATTTGACAGGGAACTTTTTCACGAGGCCCCTGTAGCCACTCTTAACTGAGTAGCGCTCTCTTAGGTTATCAGCCGACAAGTTACCTATATACCATGCTCTTTGTCTGCTGGTTTTTTCGTGTGTTTGAGGGTAAATCATTTAAATAGACAACACTACCTATTGGCTAAACTTTTTTACTGCTAATATCATTGATGGCTTGTGGGTCGGGAGGTTTACAACTTCACACTTTTCTTTCATATTATCTGGTTGTATGACGCTCAAGAGACTGTATTCTACTCCGTATTAATTTTGACATGGTTCTAGCATCTAGCTATTACTCATATTATATTTTTGGTGATTTATGCTTTAAAAGGGACTTATTTGATTGACTACTTCTCTTTCCTGTTCTTTTAGCACACAGAGTCACCAAAGACGGATCAAAAACTGCATTACTTAATCTGCTAAAGAAGGTTCTGGTTTTTCTTTGCTATATTTTTTTTAATTGTCTAGAAGAGTTTGACCAGGGTCCTTAATCTATGTTCCAATTGAATTCTTCCTAGTCAATGATCAGCCAATACAGTTAGCACTAATCTATCAGTCCTGCCTTCGTTTTATTGCATAGAAAATGCCTCTGTTTTTCTATGTAACTCAGAAATTTCCCCTTTGAGTTGATTCCCTTTTGGTCACTGAAAAATGTTATTTTGATTCTTATTGTTATCTTTGTTTCCAGGGTGAAGGATCAGAAGGATATATATTTGAATTTGAGAACTTCAGCGATAGAAATATATGTCGGGATTTCGTGAGTAAGTCAAAATTTAACTATGACATCTGTTTCGTGTGAAGTTGTGGGTTGGGAGGTTCACAAATTTAACACTACCTATTGGCTAAACTGTTTTACTGCTAATATCATTGACGGCTTGTGGGTCGGGAGGTTCACAACTTCACACTTTTCGTGGGCCAAGGATTTCGTGGGTCGGGAGGTTCACAACTTCACACTCCAACATAAAAATCAGATGTGATGTATTGTAAGGCCATTACGTATATATGAAATTTTATTATGTATTACTTGGATCTTCTTCGATATCCGTTCCACCAAGAACTCAAACTAGTGGAAGCTATGTCCGTCTACGTCCATTGGGCAGCCCACAAGCCCATGGAAAACTTGTTTTGCTAATAGGAACTAGGAGATGTGCACATAAATACCCGTACAATAGTATAAGTGATAAATCCGGTTGCCATTGTCTTTATTGTGCCTATACTGATGTTCAGGACAGGTTGCTGCTAGAGTGCTAGATAGTTCTTCGTATAGTTTTATGTTAAATAGATACTCTCAGATATCGCTTTTGGGTCAATTGGAAACAACCTCTCTGCAATTGCAGAGGTAAGGTTGCTTACACCTGACCCCCCTTTACCCCGCTTCTTGCGGGAGCCTCTTTGAGGCAATGGGGTAATGATAATGATAATGAATGAAAGATACTCTCAGATATCATTTTCATACTAAATTGATGAAAAGATTGGTGCTGTACACTGTACTATAGTGCAATTTCTTCTCAGCTGTCTCTTCTTGCTTTATGTTGATGTCCTGATGTTTATAGGAATCAGAAATGTCCGTAATTCTATGATAGTATTATGGCAATTCTGTGGAGTGTTTGGCTGGAAGAGAATGCCTGTATTATCCTGGAGTGGCTGTCCAACATGGATTAGTGTGGGCCAAAGTGACACTGTTCGAGTCTTTATGGATCAAGGCAACTGTGGCTTTCAAATATATTTTTATCTGGGAGATACATTGGAATTGGGCTAATTTGCATACGTCTATGATTACTTTGTCAGGACACCTTGTCCTCGTGCTGTACTCTTTCTACTATTTCAATAAAAAAAAATTCTCACAAAAAGATTTATGCTCTGCATATGGAATAGGATACTGAGTTCATTGAAGGATATGGTGTTTGGTCATTTTAGCAAACCCGAATTGATCTTGTATGCTAGGAAGGTAGCCACATTTCTGGTTTGAAGAACTTTTCGGGTCCGGAGATGGCAATGGTGACTGCAAGAAGCTGTCTGTGCTTTTTTTTTTTTCCTGATCCCGTCGTCTTCTACTCTTGTCTCTACGTTCTAATGATCTGAGGTCTGGATAATTGCTGGTGTTTTTGCTGTATAACAGTAATTTTGCTGTATAACAGTAACTGATATAGCCTGATCAGTAGAAATTTATGATATTTTGCTATGGAAGGTTTGGTATTTAAGTTATTGCTGATTATATGATTGTACTATCCGCATATTCCCTTGGATGATCAATGAGTATTGGCAGGTTGCTTGCTTTATTCCATTTCCTCTTATGAGACATGGGTTTAGTGTTATTATTATCCTTTTATGATTTCGCTAGAATTAAAAGTCTTTTTGTTTTGGGTCTTGGGTACAATTTTCCTGCCCGAACTTGCTAGGGTACAATATTTTAATCAAAGCAAGTTCTCAAGACCTGTAATTTTAATGATGTTGTATGTAGTTCTTTGCTTTGTGACATGGATTTCCTATTACAATATTTTTTTTTTTAATTTTTAAATGTAGGATATGGTTAAAGTTTTTGGTCCTGATGATGTTTAGCATGACACCTTGTGAACAGCCAATGCACTTGAGAGGTACTCAGAAGTTCCCAAAAAGGATGCTGAAGGACCTGCTCAACTAAGTACAGAAGAAATGGAGCGACGGATAAAGCTTTTGCAGGAAGACAGGTAACAGACTAACAGTTTGTTTTTGGACTCCAATGGAACCTGAACTGTTTGGGTTGTTTGTGTGAACAAAAAGACTTTATATTGCAGTGTTGTATTCCTTGATTACTTGAAAATAGGCTGTGGTTAACTGGTTTTCCTGCGGATTGTCAATGTCATGGACTTAAGGTAGAGAGGGTCTGTCTTTGTGCGTAATTAACTTTGAAGGACATTGGACTCTAGAAATATTAATTCTAAAGCAAGCCTTCACGGCTTCACCTCTCCAGTAAACATGATAATTGAGTTTGATTTGAGAATTTTGGTGGGATTTGCTTTGTAATTGAATTTTGGAAAATTTTCACAGAACACCATCCAATTCCTAGTCTCTTGAAAATCATTGCTATTAATTTCCAAGAACCCTTCCTTGAACTTAATCTACCTTTCTACCTCGAGAGAGGACCTACCGGCCATTTTCTTTAGTAATGACTAATGAATTACTAAACCTACAATAAGAAATACTCAGAGTGACCTGAATATCGAATACCTGTGTCTTTTCTCAACCATAAGAAACACTCAGAGTGACCTGAATACCAAATACCTGTGTCTTTTCTCAGCAACTATAACCCTAGTGAAATCCTACAGGTCAATCATGGATCAGCTGTCCTCGTCCTTGGAGCAAAGATCAAAACCCTCTTACCCCCATTCAAAATTCTAAATCCAGGACTCTCCAATTGAATTAGGTTTGGCCTTCACGTACCAAAGAATACGCCGAGTTGCTTCTTCCCACAGATTGAAACCCCTGGGAAAGGAAAAACTAAGAACCTCCAGTTCTCATATGCTTTTGCCTCCGACGCAGCAAACATTTATATTGTGGCCCAGGCTCTTTCTAGAATCCTGACAAATTTTGCCGTTTTTGAGTTGTTTATAGAAAAAAATGAAGGATGTTTTATGGTAGCCATGAAGGCACCTTAGTTAAAAAGATTTATTTGTTCATAGTAGAATTAATTGTTTAACCAAAAGCATCCAAAGGCAACATAAGTTTTTTTTTTTTGGTAATGCACCAAAAGTAGGAATTTACAAAGGAGACAAAAGGTTGGACAGCACCCTCACCTTAACAAACAAAAAACAACAGGTCTAAGCAAGGGAATTCTTGGCTGTCAAACCAAGATTGATCCCTAATACAAATTCTCTTCCTATTTACATGCCTGATTCTACTCTTTACATTAGCTTCCTCTCCTTTAACAGCACCGTCTGTACATGGAACAACAGAGTTCCGTAAATAGTAACTTGTAGCTTGTCATGTCTTGTATGTTATTGCAACCAGCACCAAAACTACCATTCTTTTCTTGAACTGGGAACCTGAAAACAATCTTCTGCACCATATTAAGGCCTGCACCAGATTACAGTATTGTTTCCTGATACCCATACACTTGAAACTTTCCTTGACACAATTCTTAGTAAACTCACGATCACCAAGCAAGCGATTATGAGTCTCATTCTGTGAGCCACAAATAAGGCAAGACTGATAATGCCTATTATATACTTACTCCGTACATTTTTTCTTTTGTTTGAATTCTGCCTATTAGATACATTTTCCTCTTATCTTACTTTCATTAATTCCACTTTCTCTTCCTTGTTTTTTCTTTTTTACTTCCTGCTCCTTTCTGGTTTGATTGGTGACAATGACGATCTCCTACGGCGATTCATGTTAGCCGACCCCAAATCATTTTGGGACTAAGGCTTTGTTGTTGTTGCTTGAATTCTGCCTTGGCAAGCTAACCATGTAATGAAACAGTGCTTAGGAATAGCAAATCTGGTTCACATAAGCTCATTTTTTTCTCATGTTTAGTTTCCACAAGGTTTATTTGATATTGATATTGGTTGTTATTGCAGTGAGCTGATGAAACTACATAAGCAGTTGGTTATTGGTGGAATTTTGACAGAGGATGAGTTCTGGGCAACTAGAAAGGTAAATTTTCACTTCGACTGTGTTCACCAGATATTTTCTCTATATTACTGTTAGCTAGTGCTTTCTCCATGTGTTGACTCTCCTAGTAATTTTTTCTTTGTCAAAATCAAACAGTAAGTACTTTCTTTCCCCTTCTCCTGATGATGTCTCTCTGCAGAAATTATTAGATGGAGGACGTAAAAGAACATCTTCGACCCAGCGAGTGGGATTTAAAAGTGCTATGATTTCCGACATCAAACCTCTAACAGATGGTCGGGTACTGTATAATATCTCTTTCTCTCACTCTCTTTCTGAAGTCGTGTGTGCTGGATTAGAAAATCAGAGACTGACACCTGAGTGACTTTTTGTCATGATGAATTGGTGTTAATGTGTGTGTGTGTGTGTGTGTGTGTGTGCATGTGCTCACTGTTTTTGGGGGAGGGGGGCTTCTGTCTGTCTCTTTGCAACTTACATAATAATAATAATATTGTGCTTTCTCTTTTGTTTGAATTCGCAAAGAAAGTGAACCTTCATGGATCATCTCTGACATTGATGACAAGTGATGGTGCTTTCTTCTCTGCTTGCAACTATTTTCTTCATGGATCAACTCTTTTCTTACTGCTGTGATTCTCGTGGAAATTTTAGAATTCGAGGTTGTGGATTTTATCAAGGGATTTTCTAGAAGTATCAATGTTCTTGTCTAGTTTTTTGTAGGGATTTTGTGTGACATTTGTAAGCAGAGTTGTCATGCCTGGAAAGCTTATAACTAGTAGGTAGGATAATGAGTAGATTGATACAAAAAAAAAGGGATTTCCTGAGTTGTATCCATCATTTTCAAAAAGTCCACATGGTGGTACCCTTAAACTTTGAAAAAAAACTCGCATGCTAGTTTTTAGTTATTTACGCTAGCTTCCCCCCCCCCCCCCCCCCCCCTTTTTTTATTTTATATTTAATATGCACCATTTATGCCTTCCTCCTCTTCGACCTGTTGGCTATCCTCGCTGCTGCTGTACCTCATATCTCCTTCCCTTCTATCGCCGTCCAGCCCCTCTCCCACCGCCTCCTCAGTACCTTCCTCCTCTTTGATCTTCTGTCTCACCTTCGACCTTGTTGTTGGCTGCAGAAGGGAAAATGAGTTCAAAGGAGAGTACTAGCGGTGGTGTCTTGGTGGTTGGTGGTTGCCTGAGTTCATTTTGTGATGGAGAAATATTGTGTTGGTGGTGTCGTGGTGATAAGCAAGCCTTGGACGAGCCATTGCAAAAAGCAAAAAAAAAAAAAAAAGATTAACCAATTTAACGTCTCCATTCAGGAAGGTTAATGGTAAGGATACAACTTTGACAACTTTAAAACCATAGGGGCATAAGTTAAAAATAATGGGTACAACTTCGATTTTGAACAACCACAGGGACACTAGATCCAACTTAGACTTGGATATGTGCCCGACTGCCCGAGTATAATCTTAGTTCCTATTTTTAAATTTTTGCTAATAGTTTGAGGTCCTTATAAGTAGTTTATGGAATTTGTACCTCTACTCAAGGTATATCTGTTGTCAGACTTATTCTTTTTGAATCTTGTGATGGAGCCTTTTCAGTCGAGCTTAGTTTATTTCAATTTCAAGTAGAGCTTTGAATGAAATTTGATCTAGCTCAGTTTATGTAGCTCATGACTAGGCTAGGCTCCTTACCACCCTTGGATGTGATTTTCTGAGCTTTAAGCCATCTACAATCTATCTTTTCTTTTTATAGCAGTAACCGATCATTCTTCACAGGCTATTTTCTACAATATTCTGTTGGACTTTCTGGAGACACGTGGTTCCCTTCTTTGTGTAAAGCAGATATTCTTTGGATTCCTAGTACATTGTTTATTTGGTAGAGAGCTTGAGTTTGGGAATGAATGCTAGAGAAATTTTCCTTGCCATGTTCTGGCAAGTATTCATCATAAAAAGGCGTACTTCTTTTGGATGTCTTGTCAAGACATTTTGTCTTATTCTTCTTTAACAGTAGACAACTGTGTACGACTTATTAATTTGTGTCTATTTTGGACAGTCTTTTATTGTTTATGTGGTTGCAAATTTCTGTTCAAACTTTTATTTCTAAAGCCGAATTTGACTAGGATAGTACCGAACTTGACTAGGATAGTATGTAAATTGTAAATAGGGCATCATGCTATTCTGGGATGCTAAACAACTGAGAAGATGATACTTCAGAATTGATCTTGTTTTGTTTATGTCTACACCTGACCGGCCTTAATGAGATGATTGGATTCTGTTGATGTGATAAGTGGAGTGAAAGTTCTCGTCCTTGTCGAGTATACAAGGGGAAATATGAATTGTTAGCTTGTCATCTGTCCATGATGCAGCAAAATGATGCCGAAAATCTTTTGAAAGCCGGTGTTAAGAACTCAGCTGCCCTTTTAATCTACCAGATCTAGGTTTTTTGAATTACAGAAGTTACAAGCTGGGAACTTAGAAAAGAGTGTTTCGTTTTGTAAATTGGGTATACCTTTTATTGCTCATGCTTTGGCTAGTTCCTTTGTCATGTTTTCTATTGCATGGTTAGCCAATGGCTTCATATTAAAGTCTATATTAATTCTCTTTTCTCCTTTTGGATTCCTTTCAGACAAATAAAGTTACCTTTAACTTGACACCAGAAATCATTCATCAGGTATCACCATCTTATTGTTTGCTTGATTCTTTTTTAAGATAGATATTATCAAAATGTCTGGACATTGGGCTTTCCTGGATATTTTACATCATTTTTATGTAGTTGACTTTCATTTTCCTTCTAAAGAGCGAGAAAAGGTGTTTTTTTTTAAAAGTAGAGTATCTTAAATCCTTCCTAGATGAAAAACAAAAAATTAAAGGGATTGTCATTTAAATTGCACGTAGGCTGGTTTACAGAGGTCAATAGTTACTCACTTATATCTTGCTACTTGAATACTTGTAAAGGGTCCATATATGTTCTTTCTTCCTACCTTTTTGTTATTATTCAAAGATCTCTCAAACAAAAATAAAATTATTTCTCTATACAAACAACAATATAGGAGACAACCATTTTTATTAATCAGTAAAACTATAACCAAGTATGACACATTGACACGTTGCAATCCCTCAAAAACTTTCCTGCTTAAACCATTTGTGGAATATTAGTTTTAAGAGAGGAAAAAAATTACAAAATATTCATTTTGTTTTAACTGAAACTTATATAATCTTCCTAAATAATGTTACTAAACTAACTTTGTTCCAATTTTGAATTAGTTATGAAGCTTTTTAATATAAAAATAACCCTCTTCTCATTTATTACTTATGGTTAGCTCAAGTGAGAATGTCCTGTTCTAACCGTTTTCTGTTCATGACTTGTATAACCTTCTTCCTTCATTTTGAGCAATATTTTTTTTCTTGATGGAATATCCTGTTAAGGCAATGTGTTTTTATTGTTAAACATGTCAGATTTTTGCAGAGAAGCCAGCAGTTCATCACGCTTTTCTGAATTATGTGCCGAAAAAGGTAGGGTTAGTTATTTTATTTTCTAGAAGCTTGTTGTCCACTTATCTAATAGCTCTTTCCAATTTGAAATTTAAGTTGATTTTTAGCAATTTATTGTCCTGATATCAGATGTCAGAGAAAGACTTTTGGACTAAATACTGCAGAGCAGAATATCTTCACAGCACCAAGAATGCTGTAGCAGCTGCAGCAGAGGCTGCTGAAGATGAGGATCTTGCTGTTTTTCTAAAGCAGGATTATATCCTAGCTGGTGAAGCTCGTAGTAAGGTGATCTTGAAAATTATATGTTCTTAGTAGTTATACGCTTCCATAAATAAACCCACTTTCACCCCAGTTTTTGTTATGAAATGTACAGATAAGAAAGGTTGACCCGACGTTAGATATGGAAGCAGATCAAGGAGACGATTACACCCACCTTCCGGTATATTGAGCATAATCATACAACCTTAGTAGTTAGTTCTGCCCTTATTCTTGTTCTTTAAGTTTCACAGATCCTTCTTCTAGACCCCTTTTATTATAAATTTGTATTTTTATGGAAGCACCCGAAGGTATCTTTCTTTTTATCACACTAAACCGATGTTCACACTAGATAATTTTCTTACCCTTATTTCTTTTGACTAACTAGGATCATGGAAACGCTCGAGATGGAAACAAAGAAATTGCTGAGTCCCAGACACATTATGATCAATACAAGAGAAATCTGATGCAAGATCTCAATCGACATGCTGCTGTTGTCCTTGAGGGAAGGACTCTAGGTTAGTGGCTTCAAGGACCTGACCAACTAACTGCGAGAAAGGGATCTCTTATTTTTCCTCTATGTAGTAACTATCTAAAATCGAGGTTAAAGAAGGAGAATATAGAGATTATAATTTAACCTTTTCGTCGTATTGTTGAACTTATTGTAGATGTGGTGACCGGGGACACTCGGACTGTGGCAGAGGCACTTGCCAGGACAAAACAAGGTTAGTGAGTTTTTATCTTTCAATTTTAATCGTTTGTCTATTTTATCTCTCTTTTCGTTAATCTGAGCTGGTAATGGCTATTTGCAGTAGAGTTGGCTAATGATACATCCGAGAAGAACAATAACCAGGAGCGATTGAATAGAGTTTGTAGAATGACAGAAATTGAGGATCTGCAAGCAACTCGCGAACCCCCTGTGGCACCACTTTGCATCAAGGTTTTGTTCTTTTCCATTGACTTGTCTTGTAGTCTGTCTATGCTACTGAATACTGATATATGATCCCGTATATCGTTTAGGACCCTAGAGATTATTTCTACTCACAACAAGCCAATGCACTGAAAACTTTGGGAGACGCTGCATTTGGAGCTGGATATGTAAAATGCCATGTTAGCAAGCAGGAAGCTTATACTTGTCTGAGAGAGTCCATTTCTGACATCAAGTCTGTAGGACTTCAGACATCCATCATTAAAGCTGAAGTTGCTTTTAAGGTGTGTATTTACTGTCAATTTTTCTCACTATCATCTGCTTCTGAAGCGACAGTAAGTGTTTCTGTTCATGTACGAACTTCTAATTTGTTACACTCATGCACAGGTTCTGAACAGTTTGACTCATAATATATCTAGTACGAAGTATAATCTCGGGAGAAATAATCAGGAAACTGTTCTGGATAGATTGCCCAGCAGGACAAGGGATGATTTGTTAAATGTAAGCAACTATCTTTTCGGGTTTCATAATTTTTGTTCATTTCTGCAAGATTTTTTTTACTGTTTGTTGCGTCTGAGGATTTTAACCAAATATATTAATATATTTTTCTTGCATCCATCCTGTTGTAGGTGGATCGCAGGAGTTTTAGGCTATACGTTAGGATGTATTCCGCACTGATCAATTATCTTATGATGCTAGTTTTCAACCTCTATAGCTACCTCGTACAAATTAAGACATGCAAATTGCTTCTGTAGGGAAGTAATGGGGTTTTAGCTTGAGAAAATAAGAACATTCCCACTTTAGAGCTCGTTGGGGATATAACTTTTTAAGTATTAATCTCATTTTTCATTTGAGTTGACTCCACAAAATTAAATATTGTTCTCATTTATTTTTGTTCTTTTTATATTCTTACTTTCTCTCACCTCTACTAAAAAACATCAAAGTATACCCGCTAAGTGCTTATTGTTTGTTAAAAGGGTTCTTCCACCTTCCTCTGTTGGACTGTCTACTAACTACTTGCTTTCATAAGAGATGCTTTTGTCATCTTTACCTTCACTACCCCCCCCCCCCCCCCCCCTTGCTCTGAAACACACTTGTAAACCACTCCGGAGTCTTTTTTTCACCTATTAACGTTTTTATTTCTAAATTACTAGAGTTTCATAAATAAGCTAGTAGCTACTACTATCATATTTCTTGTGCTACTGCTGCCTCTATTGGCGTTACTCCTGTGCTTTCTTCTTGTATTACATATTAAACCATTTTTCTTCTGAAAAAGTACTACTTCCTCCATTCTTTATTTATTGCAACTCTTCTGTTTTGTGAAGTTTGGCGATCTTTCATCTGTGTAATGCTAAAACTGGCTAACTATAGTCTGGACTTTGTCAAAAGAACACCTTCCAAGGCCTCCACTTGGTTAGTACCTTTTCCATGAAAAAAGGGGGAACACCTTAGTAAATACAAATTCTGGCTACGGTCAAGATTTTGACTAATTGATCATCATTCCCTTTCCCCCCCCCCCCCCCCCCCCCCCTTTATTCTTTCATTATTGTCCTTCATCTTCTTTGTTTCTAATTTGCCAACCAAGTTTTGTCATACTTGCAACGAGAGGAAGGACACCAGAAGGGGACCAATGTGGATGTATAGTGTTAAGTGTGTTGGTAGCTTAGATAACTGGAGACAGGAGTTATGTGATTGTGATATAAATCTATTTTAATAAGCAATGATAAGAATTCAACTTGTCAGTTAGGTTGCTTCATTTGATAATATACTTCCATGGTCATGTAATGCAAGTATCATAAGTTGGCTGTTTTTACGTAGTATAAGATAATTCGCATGTTATCTCCATGTATCTTATATTGGATCTCAGTAATCATGTCCCTCTCCGTGGTTATGCCTATTGTTGATGTGGCATGTTTGGGCTCTGAAGATTTTTATGGATGTTCATCCTACTAACTTCATTGCCATTCTTATCAGCACTGGACATCTATTCAGGAATTGCTAAAGCACTTCTGGTCATCATATCCAATTAATACAGATCATCTGTCTATAAAGGTATTAAGTATTTTGCAATTACTGATGTTTAGATCACCTTGATTAAAAAATATTCCTTACTTGGATGTCTTCTAGAAATTTGATTTTAAAACTTGGAGGTCCAGTTTATGTTTACTGGAGTGCATATCTTTTGTTTCTTAACCAATTTCTACTTTCAGCTGAGCTTAGCATGCCAAAATTCTGATGCATAATCTTGTTTTTATTTTTTGGCAATTATTGTGATGCATGAATTGCTCATAGTACTATCATGACCTAATTGTATAAATGAAAAAGACGAAATGAAAGCAAAGTTCATTGTGTGAAACGCATTACATATTATGTGGTTTCTTTTTTATATTCTTAGTTCAGCTTTTGAAGATGAAGCCTTATTCATCCAACCATGCCTTTGGGACTTGGGATTGATGTAGGTACAGGGAAAAAGTATAAATACTGAAGTCCTCTTAAATCTCCCTCTTCTTTGGTATACTCACCCTTGGCATAAAAGACAAATGCTCACCAATCTCCTCACCTAACGGAAACAGAAGAAATTTTTGAGACCATAAAGCTCGTAGTTTAATTCTGATTTCCAATTCTGAGCTCCTTTCTCCAGTTTTTCCCTATAGAGTCTGTTTGAGTGTAGCTTCTTAGTTTCTTAGACTTTGATTCCTTTGTTTCGAATGATAGGGAGATTGTATGCCTTTTGTATTGGAGATACTCTCAAATGTTGGACAGGTTCCACAAGGCTAGCCGACTTTAATCTCCCCTCAAACCATTTAGAAATATAGTATCCAGATAATCCTCATTATTTTTATCCGTTCCTATCCCCTTTCTTGCTCCTGTTTCTGTGCCACATAGCCAACAACATATGCTCTAGTGCATCTGGGAAGTATACTACATTTGGACTAAGAGAAGTGGGATTCAAATATACACCGCCCTACCATGTAATTGCAGATAGGATATTGCAGTTTAGGCCCTACTATGTAAGGGGAAATAATTGATCTGTGAAAAAACATGAAAACGTTACTGGCCTACTTCATAGCAAATGTGGTGTCTAGTCACCAGATGGAAAAATTGCATGATCTCCCATTCTGTGGACGGGGAAGTAGGAGCAGAGTACAGGATAGGGTAACCTATTTAACTTGTGGGCGAGAGACGCTTGTGTCTTTTAGGATTGCTCAATTTCTGAATCCAGTCCTGAAATTATAGTTTCTAGGAGTACATGCTCTCTGATGGAAGAGAGTTTGTTTCCTTCTTGCATTCACTATTTCCTACTGATAGGCCCTCCGATTCGCTTTTCCTAGTTTGACATTTATGCGAGGGAATTGGTTTTATGATTCAACCAAATCTTGACCTCCTGAAATCCAGCAATGACAGGGCCTGTAATGTGTCAAGGGTCATTGTCATTGTTGTTATATATGTATACTGAATTTATAGTTTCTGTTTAGGATTGATTTGTTGTTTAAACTGTTAAAAAATTTCCTTTTATCATGCTAAATGCTGCGATTCCTTTTCTTGTTTCTGTTTGAGTTTGTAGGTTGATAGATTGAAAGATGCAATGGCTGGGATATATCCGAAGCTACAGGTAACACATCCCTCTTGCCTTTGAATTATTGTAAAAGTACCTAGTTAAAGTAGTAATAACTTAAAATTTTGTAATCCTCCGTCCAACTTTGTTTCCAAGCTTGGGAATTTGTAACTTAACATTGCGTGTAACTTAACTAATTTTTTACTTTTTGAGTGATTAATGCAATACTGTTTCTAATTTAGTGAGACTGCTAAAATGAGCTATTTGCATGTGAATTGGTCCATAATTTCGTGAATTTTCTTGGAATACGAAATATGGATTTGATATTTACACAACTTTTGGTCGTGAGTTACAGGAAATTAAGGAGTCTGTGCAGTCCGATCTCAGACATCAAGTCTCACTTCTGGTTCAGCCAATGGTCCAGGTTAGTCCACTCTGCATGTCATACCTGGAGAAGATGTATGGAACCTGAATCACTTTGCTAATTTGCTTCTGCAATGCATGCTTTAGATGCTGCAATCACACATTCTGATGCAGAATAAAAAAGAGAGGATTGAATAGGCCATTTGATATTTGAAAATGACTATCCTTTCCTATAATTACGTTCATTACTGCGTTTAACAAGAAACTTATACCTGATGTTTGGAGGAATTAATAAATTCTATGGTGACATCCGACTCTTCCCTTATCAAACTACCACTGAGCTTTTCTTAAATTGAACAAGTTACTAAAAGCTGCTAAAGTATCCCATTAATATTTTCCATTCAGCAACCTGAACAGAGTCACACAGAATACTGCTCGTGTCCTCAGATGATTACCATAAGTTTTTTATTAGACATAAATCGTTCACTATTATGTGGAAACTTTACTTCCAATTTTCAAAAGATTGCTGCAGAAAATGATGTCTGGAACCTGAATAAATCTTCTAGTAATATGTTTGTTTTCTGATGGAGGGCAACTGGTTTGCATGCAGGCTTTGGACGCCGCATTTGCACATTATGATGCAAACTTGCAAAAGAGAAGAGCAAAGAGCGGAAAAAATGGATCCATATAAAGATTTATCTATTCCTTACTGACCATAGAATTTAATTTATGTTTCAGTTTACTACATTCTTTTCACTGTAATCACAAGTTACATTGTAACAATTTTGTCGTCACAATAATATGGTGTAGATATGCCTTTGATTGTTCCTGTAAACTAAAATTTTGGCTTGTGAAGTTCAGAGAATACGTAGTAGCAATTTTTGAGGTTTTCAGTGACCTTGTTGTAGAACTTCGCCTGGTGCTAATTTCTGCAGGAATTGTACGGAGTCTGACCGCATTTTCCCTTTGCTGGTGCTGCTGTAAAAATGTGAAGCTCGTGTGATGTTGTTTATTGATGATAAGACCTTTCTCCATTATACGTACAGTAAATTTGAAATTATCCCAATAAATTTTATACATGTAAGGTTGTAGCCCTAACAATAATTTTATACTTCGTTAAATTGCATACATAATATCAAACGTAAAGATTAAAAAAAGACGAGGAAATACTGAAAATTGCAAATGATACCTTGAACTGCTTAATACGAAGTACTCCGTATATCTTCAACCTAGAAGCAAGGACATAAAATGCATGATAATGAAAAAGAGAATAAACATCCGAAAATAACGGTCACAACTCCTGATGATTTCTGCAACAATTTCACTCTCACTTACAACTTTATTTCATTGGATATAATATTATGATGAGTTACAAAAAAGTAATTTGTTACATAAACTGTAAAACTCAATTGTTATCTTGAGTATTAAGCCATCTAAGACTATCCCATGGATGGTATACATATGTGGTACTTCCTGTTGTACAGTTCAGAATAATAGTTGCCTTTATTACGATTATTATTATCCGCCTAATCCAAATAATTATATCATAAACAAAAGGTCTTGCGCGCACAAGATGTACAATAAATTTATTGTACACCAAGATGACTTTTATTCATTTTTTTGTAACTTTAACCTACTTTTGATGAACTTTTATATTAGTAAAAAAAAAGTTAATAGATAAACATTTTAAAGGGTTAAATGATTAATACATTATTAGTGATTTGAAGAAATAAGTTTTATTAAAATGAAAAAAAAATTATCACTAAAAGTAGTTTTAAATATATAAGCTTAACTTTTAAGTAGTTTGAGTTAACTTTTACTCCGGTGTACAATATTTATTGTACACCCAATGTAAATAAGAATTTGTGTATCCTAAATATGCCTGCCTGATCGGCAAACAGCTACCAGCATAAAAGAGCCCTGCCACCAGCATTACCTGCACAAAACAGCACATTAGTTGAACTCATAAACCCCTACAATTGGAAAGCAAAGAGAGTACAAATCATATACGAAGTACTTCATTATGTTATGTACCTTTCAATAGCAATTGGGCTTTGATGAGTGATTCGCAAACTTCAGTTTGTATCCTTGACGGCAGGCATCAAGAACATACTGTGAACAAAGGAAGTGATCGTTTTAGGATACAGAGTTACTATGACACAAAATGTTCCAAAAAAGTGTACACAAGTATACCATCAAATTGTTTCAAAATAGTGTACACAAGTATACCAAAAGGACATTCTGATTTTGCTGGAAAAAGAAAACCATCAAATTTGACTTGGAAATCAGGTGTTTAAGCCTAATGCTTACATCAGATGCTGAGTTTTATAATCACTTCTCAGTTCATGAACTCGTATTCTGATCAAGGACTCCCTATAGTCTTCGTTGGATCACTCAAAAACTATACCACCTGTCATGTGCTGACTATTCCGCCAACTCCCTTTGGTGAGTATTTGTTAATATATAATATCACTACTGAGAAATGATCCCAATTTTAAACAGATGTGATCTGGTCCTTCCTTTCCCTTCCCCTCTAACATTCAGAGTACTCAAACCAAAAGAGACGGAATACAGAATAGTAAAAACATCTAATGTATCCCAGCCATCATTCAAATATTTAAAATTCCATTATGATTTTACACAACCAATTTCATAGATTAAAAGAGACCCATTGTTTTCCATATATGTTATAGGAAGTTTGGAACTCGAAAAGACAGGTTAGAAATTCAGAATCAAGGAGATATACCAGGAGGTAGCACTGGTCATTGCAAGGTTTCCTGTCTTCAGGTTCAGACACATTTAACTGTTTTTCACTCTGAAAAACTCGTGTCCAAAGGATTCAGAGCTCAAAATGCAGGAATAGAAATACAGAAGTGAGGAGAAAAAAGAATGAAAAGCTCACAAGATTTTGATGGAAACAAATTGTCGGTAAACAAGATTTTGAGAGCAGCCCTGCAAATGACAGTCAAAAACCTGTAAAAGAAATGCCAAAAAGAGGTAAGGAAAAGAAAAATCGTCTAAAGATGCAACCAGGCAAGTAGAAAGATCGCTTTAATATCTAATATGTCAACATAGGTTTCTAAAGATCGAAAGAATCTAAAGAAGCACTTAGACTCTTCTCGAGAAACATTTTTCCTCCGTAAAACGTTTGTTCTTGTGACACCTCAAACTTCAGATTTAACTCATTGTATCTCTCCTGAAAAATTAGAAAAGGAAGAACATTATACAATCGCATTATCCTATCAGCAAGGGGAGTTCATTAGAAAGAAAAAAACTTGTGAGTTGGGATCTTTTTAACATTAATGGTGTTATGCAAAAAGCACAACAGGATACAGGAACATATCACAACACTAATATCACAGTTACATTTAAGGTAATAAGGAACCCTAGATTTCCACAGGGGTGCCTCCAATGGAATGGCTAACTACATCAGCAATATCACCATCTAATCCATGCTCCTGATAAGCCATCCTTAACAAAGGAAATAGGGGAACTTCCATTAAATCAAAGTATGAAGATATATTAAACATTCTTAGAAATAGCATCAATATACCATTACGGGGAAATTTTGTTATCTGTAGTATAAGCACATGAAAAGGGTAGTGAACAAACTATGAACAGATTATTATGCAAACCAAAAATGCCCTCTAGCAACTGAAGCAAGAAAAGGGCTTGTTTCCATGAGAATTTATCTGCACTTTGTCGTAAGCAACAGAATAGAGCACAGGAAAATAAGCTGCCCATTCTTGACCATGGATAAACACCATGAAGATTACAGCAGTGTAGCATACAAGTTATACACACTATTCCAACCTTGAAATTAAGGTGACGAAAGCAAAATGCTGCAGAAATGAAACAAGGGAGCATGAAAAAGGTAGGACTATCATAACTCAATAAGTAAAACAGCCCAGGTCAAGGCCACAAGAGAACCCATTCAGCGAGCAAATCTAAACTGCAACATAGTTCCGTTGAAAATACATTCAAACACTACAAATTAACAAGCTTAGATAACTAGAGAAGAAAACAATACGGGGTAACATACAATTCTAATTGCTATTTCCTTACAAAACTGTTTCTTTTATTCTTGATCAGCATCTTTATCCTTCTTTTTCTTCTTTTCCTTCTTATCCTTCTTTTTCTCACTTCGACTTTCATCCTCAGTATCAGCAGCGGTGTCACCATTCTCAACACCCTTGCTCTTCTTCTTCTTTTTCTTCTCGGATTTCTCCTCATCTGATGAATCAGCCTTTTCCTCTTTATCCTTCTTTTTCTTTTCCTTCTTAGACTTGGACTTCTCTACATCAGGAGTAACAGCTTCGTCTACCTCCTTCTCCTTCTTCTTTTTCTTCTCTTTCTTCTCCACTTCAACCTCCTCATCCTTCACCTTCTTCACTTTCTCTTTCACTTCCACAACTTCCTTTTCCTGAACTTTAATCTTCTTGGCACCATCAGCAGCAGGACTGACATCAACCTCCTCCAATTTCCTCTTGTGCTTCTTCTCTTTCTTCTCCTCTACAACAACATCATCTGCCTCTGCCTTCACAGGTTCAGCAGGTGAAGCAGCAATGCTAGCAATCATCGAATCTCCACCAGTAGGAAGCACCACATTCCTTGCCCACTCAACAGGAGTCTGCTCATTTGGTTTACCATGCTTATCCAGCTTCCCATCTGCAATCAGCTTCTTCTTCATCGAAGCCCTTGGCCCAAGCCCCCATTTTCTTGGATAAGTATCCCGATCCATAATCACCCTCTTAATCTTGGCAACTATCCCATGATCACAAGTAGCCATAACTGCAGTTGTCATCTCAGCAATACCCAAAGCAATAGCTTCACCCTTAGTTGTCATCAAAACAATCTCTTCCCCGACCTCAATATCATTCTCAAATCTAAGCAATCCAGGAATCATCAACTTTGCTCCGTAACAGATAGCATTGACAGCCGAATCCTTCACAACCAGCCTCTTATAGCTAGTCAAAACAACCTCCAACGGCATAATAACCCGCCTCAAATAACTCTCATCCCTGTAATTATCATACATCCATTGCGCATCCATCACATCGTGCATTGTCACCATATTACTCTTCTCTCCCAAAATACCGGACCGCACCCTCCTAAGTTCCTGCATATGTCCTCCCACACCCAACAACAACCCCAAATGGACACACAGTGTTCTGACATAAGTACCTGCCTCACAACTAATCCAGAAAACAACCAAATGCCTATCGGCATCATACTCAAGCAGCTTACTTTCATAAATAGTCCTAATCCTAAGCTGCCGTTTAACAGCGGAAATCAAAGGTGGCCTCTGAAACACAGCCCCTGTTAAAGTTTCCAAAGCTCTGGCCACTTTAGCAACGTCAGGAACAGCAGAGTGTAATCTAGCTACACAAACATACTCTTTTCCAGCACCTTGTTGAGATTTAACTAAACGAGTAGCCCTTTCAATACAAACAATTAAATTCCCAGTAACCTTAGGATCTAAAGTACCAGAATGGCCAGTTTTCTCTACCCGCAAAATACGTTTAATCCAAGCAACAACTTCATGGGAAGAAGGATTAGCAGGCTTATCTAGATTAAGAATACCATACCTGATGTATTCAGCAAGGGGTCGTTTCAGGGGAGAAAACCCAGATGGAAGAGGAGTGTAATGCCCAGTTCTCACATTCAGACGGTCGTAGTTTTTGAGGAGAATTGGCCACTCTGAAGTGTCGATTGTTGGGGTGAAACTCTGTGGCTTGATAAGGAAATCAGTGTTGTCGGTGACGTTTTGGGCCTGGGAGTCTGTCGTTTTGGGGACGTCGTTATCAGCGGCGGTGCTCTTGCTCTTTTTCTTCTTCTTGTCTGAGCGAGAGATTTCGACGTCCGCCATTGATGGAGGTTGGGGGTTCGTCGAAGAATGAAAATTAGGGTTTTGTTAGGGTTTGGGTAATGGGTGGAGAAGAAGATGGAAATGGCGGGGAAAACAGAGTTATTATGTGGGAGAGATTAAAGGCAAAATTGCTAAAAGGGACCTCTTATAGTTCAGATTTTGCGAAAAATGACTTTTTAAAAAAAAATTGTGAAAACATACCTAAACTCAAATAGTATTTGCGAATGACAAAAAAACAAAATTTTCCGGCATTGACTCTTCAAATCCGGCGTTGACTCTCACGTGAGGTGCACATGCTCCCTCGTTTCACTAACTAATACAGGCATACAACCTATTTCCCTCCAAAAGTGTGAGTATATAAACCACTTTCAAAACCTAAAAAAGAAATTCTGGCAAAACCCTTCATCTCTTGCAGCGCCATCAATGAAGCTTCCATCAATGAAGCGTCATCAATGAAGGACGAAAAAATCAACCAATAAGCACAGTAAGTCATCATCAATGGTGCAACTACTTAAATTCAATGTTTTTTCCCATTTTTGGCAAAAAAATCCCGACTTTTTTTCCCTTTTTTGGCGAAATTCTTTTCCTTCTGCTAATCTTTGCTTCTACTGTACTTCTATGGCTAACAATAAGGGGAAGGCGTCATCATCAAGGAAAAGCAAGAGGAAAGAGACAAGAGTCAACAACTACCTAAATTACAAAGTAATACACAAAGATAGGTAAATTACCATTTTTAAACCTTGATTTTACTGTAAAAATTAGGGGTTAGTTTACTAATTAATTGGGATTAGTGAAAGACATGTGTATTTGTTAATATCTGGTAATATTACGTAGTGTTCCTAAAAAATCGATTATTATACTGATTAGGGTTTATTGTTGATAATTGAATAAATTGATGCTTAATGTGGTTGTTTATGTGTGGTTATTCTGCTTGATTAATTTCGAATTGATATGTAATGGTGGGAAATTTGGTCTTCATTAATATGGTTGCTTAATTTGGATATTTTGACACATTTTGGTGAATTGTTGAATTTGTAATGTTGAATTTTTTGTTGTTGGCATATCTGTGATGAAATTGGAAATTGAATGTAGTGTGTCGTTGTATGTGCATCAGGTTTAACGGTAGGATTAACATAGAACAAAGCTGGTATAAATTGATGGAGCCTGTCACTATTAGGTTGTTCCATGGGGTCAGTTTGTATCTATAAATAACAAAACTAAGTATGAGAGGGGGAAATCCTAAGGCTGATATGTCACTCAAAACAAATGTGGAGGAAATTTGTTACTTTGAATTTGCATATTGGATTAGGAGGGAATTGGGATACGAAGAAGTAGGTCATATATGGTTTAGGAGGCAAGGGTGTAGTTTACATGGGAATGGAAGGAAAGAGATAAAGATTTCAAACCCAAGTATATAATTTTCAAACTTGGACATGTTTGTCATTTTTTAACTTGATCGTGTCTGGTCTCAAACCCGAGTATACAATTCTCAAACTTGGACATCTTTGTCATTTTTTAATTTGATCGTGTCCGATCTCAAACCCGAGTATATAATTCTCAAACTTGGACATCTTTGTCATTTTTTAATTTGATCGTGTCCGATTTCATACCCGAGTATATAATTCTCAAACATGGACATATTTGTCATTTTTTAACTTGATCGTGTCCGATTTCAAACCCTAAACCCTTGTGTTCAAACTTGAAGAACTTTGTCATTTTATTCCTACTGTAACAGCACTTGTGATCTCCACATCTGACTTTTCCAATGCATTCATGATTGCATGGTGTGCAGGGTTTGCTTGATGCTTTCAGAAGAGTCATGCCAAATGCAGAGACCAGATACTGTTGTAGGCATATCTGGACTAACTTCAAAGGCAAGTTTCCTGGTGTAGTGTACAAAGAGCATTTCTGGAAGGCAGCTAGAGCTTCCACAAAGGTATTCTTACTCTCTACTTGCTTTCATGATGTAATGTGGTATGTCTGGCTGTATACAGCTTGATTTAACACATACATATGTTGTTGCCAGCACCAATTTGCAACACTCACATAACAGCTATAAAAGAATTGAATGTTGATGCATTTAAGTACTTGGCTGACATCAACACAACTCACTGGTCTAGACATGGGTTTAGCACTGCTTCTAAGTCTGGAATGTTACTAAACAATTATTGTGAGAGTTTTAATAATATGTTGAGGGAGGCAAGGGAAAAACCAATCCTACAACTGATGGAGTGGGTTAGGAGGTATGTCATGGAGAGATTAAATTCAAAAAGGGAGGGACTGAAGGGATTTAAGGGTGTTATATTATTCCTTCTGTTGTTAAGATGGTTCAACAGGGTCTTAAGCAAGTGCATAACATGAGAATCAGGCAAACTGACTTACATGAGTTCGAGGTGGACCATGACCAGGACACATTTGTTGTCAACTTAGAAACTAAAGTATGTGGATGCTACAGATGGGGTCTAATGGGAATTCCTTGCTGGAATGCATTGACATGTATTCAAACAAAGAGGCTCAACTACGAAGACTTCATCCACCATGCCTATCATGTTCAAACTTATGCCAAGTCTTATACCCCACCATTCAAAGGTATGCCTGATCAGAACCGGTCAATGGGATCAAACACCTTACCCAGGTCCATTGCCTCCGCCTTACCGAAAAATTCCTGGAAGGCCAAGCAAACACAAGAGGCATAAGGCAGCTGGAGAGAACGAAGACAAGCAGCATGTGAAGAGAGCAAAGAGGCAGAACAAGTGCAGCAAATGTGGTGGTCTTGGACACTACAAACCTAAGTGTCCTATGCCTGCACCACCTGGTGAAACAGTGGATCCTTCAACCTCTGCTGGTCAGACTGCAACTCAGGAACCTTCTGTGGTTCAATCTTCCCAAGGCGCTCCTCAACTTAACCCAAGTCAGCAGCAAGATTAGATTATGATGTTAGTTATTTGGCATACTAGTTTTTTTTTGGTAGTCTGTAAGTTAAATGAATATAATGGATGCTTGTCTCTTGCTCTTTATTTTGGTCATGAAATTGAAGTCAACTTTAGTATGCTAAATTCAACATTAGTCATTTTGACAAATTTTGTAAATTTTGGTCAATTTGACATCTTATATAAGTGCGTTTCTCTCCAATTTGACATCTTATATAAGGTCGTTTCGCTTTTGGTCACGAAACAAATTACCTTAAACACGACACAATATATTCAAATCGACCGTTACCAAAATAAACATCACCTTAACTAAAGTATCACAACAAAATACGGGAAGATTCATACCAACAAAACACGAAATAATTTTTACGAGTCCGATTGACTTTGGAAAAATTAACGAGGCAAATTTTCCATTCATTCTAAACCACAATGGTTTGATTACAACAAAGGCATTAAAACTAAATACAATAAAATGAAGAATTAAACCCTACCTAGCTTCTTATTTGCCTAACATTCCGATTAATTAAGTTCATCCTACCATCTACCCAAATAACTTGATTAAAGTGAAACTAAATAAAACAAACACAATTTCACATACAAATATCATCCCCATTAGCTAATTCTGACCCAAGCCAGCCTTCTCAGACCCCCAAGCATCCATCATTATGCCCTTGGTCTTCTTCAATCTGTCAAGCTCTTCAAATAGCCTAATCTTCTCTTGTTCAATGCAAGCTAATATGTTCCTCGTAATGGCAAGATTAGTTGATAGCCTATGCTTTTCTGCTACAAGAACATTAGTAACATCCCTTTCCAGTCAACTATACCTTCATCAACCCAATCAAATTTTTGCAACCCCTTTGCCCAGTTCCGGGATTGTAAAATTTGCAAGCTACGAACTTTCTTCCCGGATTTTCATGAGTTCAAGCAGTCCTCTTGACTTTAGGATACCCACACCCACATTTCACTTCATTCAATCGAGCCATAGTTACTGAAACAAAAATCAACAACATCCAATTCAAATGAATTACATAATTGGGGGGAAAACCCCTAATTTTTCCCACTTTAAAATTGCATAAAATTAGAACGAATTCTTACCAGATACTTCGTGCCCAGAAGAGAATTATGATGTAGATGATTACAATGATTCGTTGTTCAATTAATTTGCAGAGGGAATTCAAATTTTTTCGAAGGTGGGGATTGGGGCAGGAAGAACAGCAGAGGAGGGAGAAAGAAATGAACGAACTTTTTTTTTGGTTTGGGGGGTTAAAGCATTTGATTTTGGAGGGAAAGGGGTGTAGTTAGTGAAATGAGGGAGCATGTGCACCTCACGTGAGAGTCAATGCCGGATTTGGAGAGTCAATGCCGATTTTTTTTGTTTTTTTGTCATTCACAAATACTAAACGTTTAGGTGTGTTTTCACACAAAAAAATTAAAAGGTCCTTTTTCGCAAAATCTGGACTATAAAAGGTCCCTTTTAGAAATTTTGCCAAGATTAAATTGGAGGCGGGGGTTTAGGGTTTTAGATATTCTAGCCTAATTTATTGGGTTGAGTTGTTGGGTTGTGGATAAGCTTGTGTTGATTTTGGGCCTTACTTTATACTTGTATGTCAAGGGCTCACATTGTCAATCGGGATTTTCGGTCGGTTAAAGAGCGGGTATAATGGTTACGAAGCGGGTGTATTATGTTCCAGTCTAATCGGATAATGTTTTCGGCGGAGTCATTGTGTATTTCCGCATTCAATGTGTAAATATCTTTTTCGAATACTTCAGCTTTAATCGGGCATCAATTGAGTCGGGTAAATTTTTGACAACTCTAATGTCCTTATCGATAAGTAGTTAGATTGGGTATGTCCTCATCCTTAAAATAGAAAAGGTTAATTTGAGTGCAACTGAGTCACTTGAAAATAAAATAAAATAATGTGGTAAGTGAGTAAAATTGTGGTAAGTGAGTAAAATTGTTATATTCAATATCAAACCAACTTTTTACAACCTAAATTCAAAACAGTGCTTCCATACCTTATCGAAAAGGGTCGGAATACATTAGTAAGAACGAAAAGACTCCTAGGCAACAAGCCAAAAACCATGTGCAAAAGCAAAGCTATATATCTACGATATAAAGATTGAAACCGGTTTCTATTCTTACTAGGGAAATTAAGCCACATAACTTATGAGTCATCCTACCTAATATTTAAAAAACATAACCAGCTTCATTCCAAGGACACGTAAGAAACACTATTTTGAAGACACGTAAGCAACACCAAAATGACACGTGTACAATTCTCCTACTTTTTCCATTTTTATTTTCATTTATTGGGCCATCTTCTGTCAATTTGTGTTTTTCGAAATTTGTTTTTGAAGAAGTTCCTCAGCTTCTCCTCGAATCATCAATCCTCCCTTTCAGATTTTATAACCTTCAAATTTAATCAATTTAATTCAATGAGTTAATGAATTAATATCTTCAATTCCTAATCTTCTCCACTTCTCCCTCCACCTTCCCTTCCAATGTGACTGAAATGTGTTTGTCATTTAACTCATAACATCCCTTACATCTAAAAGGAGGAGAGACCCCAAGAATTCTGGGAGACCAACCATCGAGCGTAAGCAACGGCGCCAATGGGGTCTGGTTTGGAGAGAGAAAGTACGACGTCTCATCAACACTTAACTGCAACTGGAACTGCAACACCAACACCATCAACATCAAATATGAGATTATGAGATGAGTGAAGTTGCTTTGAAGATTGGAGATTTTATTTACACGACTTCCATTTCTTTTTCTTTTTATTTTTCCGCTAAAAACATAAAATTAAGAATGAGGAATGAGGATAATGACTACTTTTTTTTTGGCTTTTATAATTAGTGGATTAGTAGACAGTAGTTGCCTATTTGAGTGAAACTAGTATTTGGGCCCGTTTTTCGCACATACTTTTACTCACTTATACTTGAAACTACATTTTTTCTTTTTTTGAGGGATAAACTACAACTTTTCAATTTCTCATCCCAAACTATCAAGGCGCAATTGAATTTTGTCGCTGCCTCAAGATCTCTGGTGACTTTCTATCTCTTTCACTCTATTTTAAGTTGAATTCCATTTATATGTATATATGAGTGGTTGACAGTTGATATTTTATTGTTGGCTCATGATTATAGAAATCAATGTGTAGAATTCAACAATAAGATATTTTATCAAATGATTGGATTATAAGTTGAAAAAGGGGTCAACATGAAGTATTGAAGTATCGGCAACTGTTTGGCCACCTCAAGAGTTCGCAGCCACCAAAAGAGTGGCAAGTATCAAGACCATATCTCAACAAAGAAGAGATCTCATTTTATATTCCCCTGCTTCCATTTAACTTTTGGACTAAGCATATTTATTCAGAGTTTCTAATTATCTTTCGAGTATTTGTACATATTTGCAGTTGTGATTTGATTGATTATCTTTCTAGGTTTAGCCATTTAGCCGAGTATCTCTTGAATTCTATTAGTTGACGTCAAAATGATAAATTATTATTTTAAGCTTCCAATTAGCAGGTTTTTTTTATTGTTCTTTACGAATGAACTTTTGCTTCATTAACTTTGAAGCTCCCTTCATTTGTTTCTAGTTTTTGTTTTCGGGTGGTAAAAAAAAAATTAATTTTTTTTAGGTGGTAAAATACAAGTTTTAGTTTTTTAGGTGGTAAAAAATAATTTTTCGATTTTTGTAGGTGGTAAAAAATAATTTGTCCTTTACGCTATTTTGGGGAAAAAAAAATTAAAGCATTATGACAACTATGAAGAAGCATGATGTCATAAGTCTTATAAGCATTAACTATAGGGTTGCCCTACATAGCTGCATACATATCTAATTTGGTGTTTATTAATTTCTTTGACGCATTTAGTTCCACGAGAAAACAAATTACTCTACCAATTATAAGATGATACTCTGTATGATTGAAAATTTCCTTACCATGATAAATGACGTAGCGTGTATATAGTTGACGAACTTAACGAATGTTTTTCATTCTATATAATACAAATATTTTGATCAAATATTAAACTCTAGAAAAATCTAAAATTTTAATTATTTCTTGTACCAACCGGGATATCGTCCGGATCACACACTAACTGAGATATGGTAAGGTACATTAATACAAACCTAGCAGTAGTACTTTGTAGTAGAGTGTGGGGTCCCAACCCAAGAGACTTAAAAGTAGGGTCCATGACTTTTCAGGTAGTTAAAACTAATAATACCTTGATTAGTGAGAGGCAAAGCAGGTAAGACTTGCGAGTTGCAATAGATAAGAGAATCCAATCCAATTAATTAAATAATTTAATAAAAATTAAAAATTAAAAATTAACTAATATTAAAATTGTAAAGAAATGCATGTTGTTAATGTTGTTATTATTAGAGAGGAATTGCAAAGACAAATAAAAGAGTCCCTCAAAATTGTCCAATTCTCCCATCTCACCACCATCAACGGATCCCCCATTCCCCCCACATTCCTCCCACTCCAGGAGAGAGAAAACCCACAAAAGAAGAGAGAGAATCTCCATTTCTATGTAAGAGAAACACATTTTCATACAAAAATATTTGATCTTTGATCGTTTTTTTCCTGGTTCAATTGATTTTTGTTGTGGGTAAGTTAATACATTTACATTCTTTGATTTTTGTTATATTTTGTAATTACTCTGATTTTTTCGGTTCATTTCGATTGATCATTTGTGTAGGGAAGCTAAATTGCATTAAAGAATTGCTGGAATAAGAAAAAAACATTAAAAAAAAATTCATGAATTTGATCATTGTTATTGTTGTTCAGCTTATATTGATGATCTGAAATATTTTTTGTTGTTATTATAATTAGCATTGCAATGCAATTATGTTAATTTTGGAAATTTTGTGTTGCTGTTTTGATTTTATGTTTTTGGGGTGTAGGGAATTTAATTTGATTAAAGAAAGGGGAGAATTTGGGTGTTTTAGGGTAGGGAATCGAAATAAATACATATGCCAGGCAGCCAATCGCCGGTGTCGAGTGATCATGAAGAAGAAACGGGGGAAAGAGAATTCCGTGCAAATGGGAATTCTATGAAAACTGCTGAGCTTGAAGCTAAGCTTGATGAGGGTAACATTCAGGAAGCCGAATCGTCGTTGCGGGAGGGCTTATCTCTCAATTTTGAAGTACATTTCCTTCCTCTTTACCCCTTCTTCGATTTCGTGTAATGATTATAAGTTTGTGCTGTTTTGGATTGGTTACATTTGATGTACTCTTGATTATATGGTTGTGCAATGCATTAGTGCTTTTTCTTGGAGAAAGGATTTGATCTTTCATTTTATATGATAATGTTCTCTGAATTAATGGCATTTGAGTGTGGATTGTTGTACGTGTTAAGTTCAATCATTACCTCCCTTTTGGTAAGCCTTTGTGTGATCATGTTCCACTTTTATGACATGAATGTGTGATCTTGTAGGGTTAGTAACATGAAAATGCAGACTGTAAACCAAAAAAAACTGACCCGTGTGCTTGCTTCTTATTTGTAAGATGTGAGCTTCTTCAAGTGTGGGATTCAGTTTGTACATCTAGTTAATATCTTATTCTTTCTAAAAGGGAAGATAGTTACTATCTTATTCCGAAAGCACAGGTTCTAGGCGTTCTCCCCTCTGTGGAGGAGGATGGAGAAGGGCCTGAGTTGCCGATTACTTTTACTCCATTCTTCTTCGTCAAAGAGTAGAACTTTTTTTAGTCTAATGAGGGAATATAACATCTTGTTTTAGGTTGACGTATCTAAAACTGAAGAACTTTCGTGCTTCCAATGTAATGGTTATCTGTTGATCCTGAATCTTCATTCCACTTGAATTGTTACTGAGGAAATTTCTTTCTATAACTTGTGGAATTAACTAGAATCTCTTAATCGGAAGAATGTTTATAGGTCAGGTTTGTGGAAGAAAATAGCTTGTCTATGTCTAATTGGTAAGCCCTTTGATCAGATTTTATTTCATTTACCTTAAATTAAGGAAGTACTGTACCAATGTATTTTGTCATCAGCCTATGTGATTACGAAGGTTTTCCAACTCTTGTTTGGTCACCAATACCATCTAAAGCCATACCATATCATTACCAAAGTGCATAAACGGTGAAGTTCAGGTGGGAAAATGGAAGTTTTTTAATGTTCGTATAGCTGTTCTGTTGCAGTTTCTTTGTGATGTAACTATTTTAATATGGGCTCCTTGTCGCTTCCATCAAGTCAGAATTAAATTAACCCCTCTTCCATGTACACAAATGTGCACTTTATGGTTTGTTATTGATTGAATGACTTCTGTACAGGAAGCCAGAGCTCTTTTGGGAAGGTTAGAGTACCAGAGAGGCAATGTAGAGGGTGCGCTTCGTGTATTTGAAGGTATTGATCTTCAAGCGGCAATTCAGAGATTCCAACCATCAGTTGGTGATAAGCCATCAAAAAAGGGTCGCCCTCGGCCCGAGTCTGTAAATAATGTCCCACAGCATGCTGCCGGTTTAGTTCTTGAAGCCATTTATCTGAAGGCCAAATCCCTTCAGAAGCTTGGAAGATTAACTGGTACGGAACATTGTTTACAACATTTAAACAGATAAACTCATTATCTCATTTTCACTCCATTGTTTACAAAAAATTGTTCTTGAGCGTTTTGCAGAGGCTGCTGGTGAATGTAAGAGCGTTCTGGATACGGTGGAAAAGATATTCCAACATGGCATACCTGATTTGCAAGTGGATGGACGATTACAAGAGACAGTTAGTCAAGCTGTGGAGCTCCTTCCTGAGCTCTGGAAGCAAGCTGGATCTCATGATGAAGCTATTGCTGCATATAGGCGTGCTCTTCTCAGTCAATGGAACCTTGATAATGAATGCTGTGCAAGGATTCAGAAAAAATTTGCAGTATTTCTTCTTTATAGTGGTGTAGAGGCTGCAGCACCCAGTTTGTCTGTACAGATTGATGGATCTTATATTCCTAGAAACAATTTAGAGGAGGCGATTCTACTGCTGATGATTCTGATACGGAAATGTGCCCTTGGAAAGACCAAATGGGACCCATCAGTTATGGAGCACCTTACGTTTGCATTATCTCTATGTAGTCAAACTTCTGTCTTGGCAAGGCAACTTGAAGAGGTCATGCCCGGAACTTTGAACCGTATTGACCGTTGGGTTGCCTTGGCTCTTTGTCACAGTGGAGCACGGGAAAACAAAGAAGCCTTGAATTTGTTAAGGAAGTCTTTACATGCTAATGAGAGACCAGATGATCTTATGGCTTTGTTATTAGCAGCTAAGATTTGTAGTGAGGATCCATTTCTGGCTGCTGAGGGTGTGGGATATGCACGGAGGGCTATTACGTGTGCGTCAGATGATGAAGAACATTTAAAAGGTGTAGCTTTACGTATGTTAGGGCATTGTTTGGGGAGGCAAACTAAAGTATCCTCCTCTGACTATGAAAGGTCTAGTTTGCAGGGTGAAGCACTGAAATCATTGGAAGAAGCCCTTAGTTTTGAGTCCAACAACCCAGATCTTCTTTTAGAATTGGCAATTCAATATGCAGAGAATCGCAATGTAAATGCTGCATTGCGATATGCAAAGCAGTTTATTGACGCAACCGGTGGATCTGTCTTGAAAGGTTGGCGGTTGCTTGCTTTGATTCTTTCTTCCCAGAAGAGATATCCAGAAGCACAAGTGGTCATTGATGCCGCTTTAGACGAGACTGCAAAATGGGAGCAAGGACCACTTCTAAGAATGAAAGCAAAGCTCAAGATCTTTCAGTCATTACCTATGGATGCAATAGAAACTTACCGTTACCTACTGGCACTTGTTCAAGCTCAAAGAAAGTCTTTTGGTCCCGTAAAAGCCAGTCCTCAGGTTAGGTTAATTCCATGACGTTTTGTTTAAAATGGCTGAATTGAAGTCTGAAGTCCTGAACCAAGCTCTTAATATTGTTTACTAAAACTAGGTCATTATTTCTAGTTGTCCCTGCCGCAAGCCAAGTGTAGCTTTGGAAATCTATAGATGTCGTTAAGATTGCAACTCATAACCTACAGTCAGAATTGGATAGTTGTTTCATTTTTTCTTTTTCCTACATACACGAGTAACACGACATTAGCTTTTCTCAAATTTTCTTTTTATGTCTTCAAGAACAAAGAGGCATGCATCATGGGATGATAGACTTTGGGATTTAAGAGGCCTCTCGTTATTCGTTAATCAATGCTTAACTTTTCCCATAATTGTTGTGATGTACCTTTTATTTTATTCTAAACTGGACTCTTGACACAATACCACAGCCTTACAGGGAAATCGAATTTTAGTGGGTAACCTTTTAAACCTTCATAATTTATCATAGAATTATCTTTGAATACCTAAAGTCTTACTACATGAACTTCTTACATTTATTTTCACAAATGTCAAACTTAAGGCAGTTGAGGAATTCTGTACTCCTCCTGAAATAGAAAAATAAACATAATAACCCAAGAATGGGGTCTATGGATGTACTGCTATGCTGCTGCATCCAACAGGAGTTCCACAAACATAGTTTATATAGCTCTATTGACTTACGGTTATTCAGGATGTTTTAACTTGAAGTTGCCTGTAACTTTTATAAAAGAACCTTCTCTAAAATGCCTACTTGAAGAACGACAATGCCATATCTAACATAGAAATTCTAATACAAGTATTACTTTTATGTGTAAAATATCTCTTCAGGAATTCAGGGTTTGATATTGTCAGAAATGTTGTTGATGCATTTTTTTCTCTGTTGAAATATAATTTCATCCCTAAAGCAACGTTAAAGTGATCGTTTCACATTTTTATAGGCCGATGATGATAAAGTGAATGAGTTTGAAGTATGGCTTGGTCTAGCAAATTTATATTCCAGTCTTTCTCACTGGAAGGATGTCGAGGTCTGCTTGGAGAAAGCTCAGTCTCTGAGGCAATTTTCTGCCGAAACATTACACACCGAAGGCAAGTTCTGATTAATTTTTTACCCTTCTTAACTACTACGAGGTATTTATTTGCTGGAAAGATGTTGCACTGGTTCTAGAGTGACATTATTTAACTTTAAACGATAAACAAGTAGTCTCAGACTGGTACCCTTCAGAATTATAACTCAGTGATGATGTATAAGTATTCCCAGACCAAAGATACAAATGTTGTACACCAACCTAATATTTTCTTTTTTCTTCTTGATTTCATGTCAACAGCCTGTATCACATTTACTTCTGAGTGCTGATTCTAGTTTATTGGGTTTTCTATGTTGTGTGATTGCCTTTTGAAAATCGCTGTACCCTAACTTAAAGAGTATATGCAACATTGCTGCAATTAACTTGACGTCAACAAGTGCTGTTAGGATGAACATATGGAATATTGAATATAAATTATTATTTTAGTCCTGAAGACTTACCGCACTTGTGTTAATAATTGAGTTTAAAAGTTGAAAACTGCAACATAAGTTGAATAAAGTTCTTAATAGAAGTCCAAAACTGCAACATTATTACATTACCTTAGTATTTGTGCTTATCTTAAAATGCATCTTAAGTTCTTAACAGAATTTGTTTGTGTCCTGTTAATGACAGAGACATCGTGTTTATTTTTCAAGGATGATGTTTCATAATCTTTACTGAACCAGAATCCACCAATTGGAGGACCCAGAAAGGGCTATTAAGGTCACTTAGATTTGTCCTTTTTTCTTCTTCAAATTAACGAGTGTTACTGCTACAAGCCCTACAACCCTTGAAATATTTGTCAATTTTGTTATTTGTAGTTTGTTGGACTGCCATTGCGCCTTGTTGTGTACAAGGTAGCAGGCTAATGAAAAAACAGTAACATAAAAAAGAACTTAGAATTACTGGTGTGAAGCCCTCCTGCTGGACCCATCATCCATCAATAAAAATAAAAATAAAAGAAAAATCCTGTTCAATATTTGCGAGCGTTCTGAAGTTTGTTTTTAGTGGAATCTAACCTTCTTCTTCTTGGCGAGCTCAACTATTTTTATTGATATAGTGCTCTTTTCTTATTTTTCTTATCATAGTTTATTTTTAGTGGAATATAACCTGCTTCCTCTTGGTGAGCTCAATTTTTTTTTCTGATGTAGTGCTGTATTTGTTATTTTTAGCACTATTTTGATTCTTCCATTTTCCCTTAATTGGAAAATTTAATCTTTTACGGAATACCAATTACTCCTACTTTGGAGTAATGTCGGATGTAGGACTAAATAATTCAGTTGAATAAATCCATTACACCAGATTAGTCTAATGCCTACTTGGACCACACAAAAGTTAGTTATTAGTCCTTGACATCCTTATACAGGTTATGGGACAGCCCACCCTAAAAGTTAGCTCGAAGAGAGGTATAACGACCCATAAAACCCCACACCGGCCCCCACACGTGGGACTCAAATCCCATACCATATACTCCCTCCATTCCATATGATGTTCCAATTTAGAATTTTGTCACTATTCACAATTGAAGAGAAAATTCCATATTATTTCCAATACATAAGAAAAAAATATATACGTATTCATGTGGGGTCTTGTTTGATTCGTCTCAATGAGTACTTTAATAATATCAAAACTTTATATGTTTTGTTAATGTATGATTACAGATATAAATGATACATAATGTGTATTGGCAAACGTGAAAAATAGAAATTGAAATATCATTATGGAACGGAGGAAGTAGTAGCCAGACTCCTCAGCCTACATGCCCTCACGTGGCAGGCGTTGTGCTAGGTCTGCAGCAACTTAAAGAACCTGTATTGTTTTGTGATTGGTTACGTAACCCCAGCTTGAAGTGTTAACAAAACCTAAAAGTTTACCTGAAGTTGTACTCTGTACTAAGTATTTGCTTTACTTTTCCAGGAATCATGTATGAAGGGCGTGGACTAGTTAAAGAAGCTTTAGCTTCTTATACAAATGCTGTTTTGTTAGACCCAAACTACGTGCCCTGCAAGGTACTGCTTGGTGCTTTGCTGTCAAAAATGGGATCACAAGCATTGCCCGTGGCAAGAAACTTGTTATCAGATGCATTGAGGCTTGAACCAACAAGCCGTAATGCTTGGTATTACCTTGGAATGGTACACAGAGATGATGGACGGAATTCTGATGCAGCAGAGTGCTTCCAAGCCGCCTCAATGCTCGAAGAATCTGATCCTATCGAAAGCTTTACTTCTGTTCTTTAGCTCTGAACTGCACTCTGCAATATACAGTTTTTTTCCTCTGCAAAAGAAAATATAGGAGGTATTATTTTAACCTTTTCTTTTTTCTTTTTTACTGGTTTGAGGGGGTGAAATTCTGACAAATTACTGATATGAAAAAAAAGAGTTTGTATGATGTGATAATTTCAATATAGTTATGTGAAAAGAAAAGCTTAGGAATACTTTCTCTTAGCAACAAACACCGGCCTGGGTCGAAGCAGATGATGGTGAGGGATTGTTGAAGAACCACACACAAGTTGTTATGTTCTTCTTTGTAACGGAAAATTAGAAAGTTCTTATTTATGTATCTAACTGCTAAGAAATGTGTCATTGTGTAAATATTATTAACTTCATTCAATTATTCAATTTATAACTTCATTTTTTGTTTATCAGTTTTATTTTATTGTATTGTACCTTCATGATCCGCAATTTTTTAATGTGGACATTCTATTTCTACATCTCTATCGCCTTGATGTGTCCATCCATCCTATCTAAATATCTAATACTTCGTAAAAAGTAAAGTAGGAGTACTCCGTAAGTGAGAGTGCAGGGCCAAAAGTAGAACAAAAAGTAGAACAAAGCAAAATTTGTAGGGCCAAAAGACACCAAAATGCGAGTAGAACAAAAAGGAACAAAGAGAGTATGTTGAGGACTATAGGAGCTTCAGTCATGGTTCAATTTGCCTCGCTAAGAGAAATTTGATACTTTCTCCGTTCCTTAAATATTGCATCATGATTGACTTTTACTCCTCCAAGGCTCCAACACATTACTTTGCTCTTAAAATAGCAAATTATGTATAAGTAAAAATTATAAAAAAGAAAATATATATCTAATATCTATACAATCTTACATGATTAGAATTTTTCTTACGTAAGAAACACAAAAAATGGACAAAGTCGTAGTGTGAATAGTGTAAAAATTAAAATTAAAATGGTACGATATAGAAACGGACAAGTATTATACAAAGTATTTGAGAGTAAAGTAAGGATCAGTTATAGTTATAGTTATAGTTATAAACTTATAGGACAAACAAAAGAAGACTCAGAAAACGGCCTCTGAGTTGGAGTACAACAAGGGTACAACCGTACAAGATCGAGTGTAGTTGTGTTAGGTAAAGAGTACTAAGACTTGGCGGCAACTTTTGTGTAAGATCGCCTTACCGGAAAGACCACTTTGATTGTTTAACTGATTGGTTCTATTGGTCTAATTAGTTCTAGTGCTTAACTAATTATTTTCATTGTTTAACTAATTCGTTTCAGTTCTTAACTAATTAGTTCAAGTGGTTAACTAATTGATTTCATTACTTAACTTATATGACATCAATGTGGTCTTTTGTGTAAGACTGTCTTATATAAAAGTTTGTAAAGACCCGGACTACCACGTAATGTGCGTGCTTCGTGTAGTCCCACAAGCCACAAACCCAAGTTTGGTCAAAAATAGATTTTGCATATCTTGCTAAAAATATCACTAGACATCCACCACCTGGTTGGCTTTCCTCCTTTAATAGTGAGTTTTGACTTTAAAGATGATCTTTCATTGACCACCAAGAAGGAGAGAGTCTATAGGGACACGAAACCAAATACGAACTCAACCCAGTTTTACCAGCTCTAGCTAGGATCATATTGCACATGGATTTGCATCCAATCTATTATTGTACCACATCACTAGATAAGATGAAAGATCCTACTGAACTAATACCTATTGCGGGTATTTCTATCCAGCTTTGCAAATCGGCCTCAATAGAAGTGAGGGACGTAAGATAAAGAGAATCCTCACTTCCAAAGAACCCCTAGTGAAATTTAATACAGTATAATGACTTTGAAGTTATAACGTCAAACCTTTACCATTAGGCTAAGCCTTACTTAGTCGTTGTTGGTAGTCTATGCTCATACACTCACCCTGAGCCCTCGATTCTAATCAGTACCAACTATCAATAGTATTTACATTTGTTTCTTAGACACGGATGAAACCAAACCATTGTTTGACATTCTTGATTCATTATGCTTTAAATTTTCCAGGACAACTTTCCCCTGCATTTTTGAATGAGAAATGTGCTTACTTGTTCAAAATTCATCATCAACAAGAAAAAATAACACTTATTATTCGTACACATTTGCACTTCAGGAAAATCGTCCATTCATATATTGATGTTCTCACAGAAGAAATAAAAGCTACAAAGTCAGAACCAGCACTTAGCATTAACCAAAGCTGCATTTAACATATTACATGTAATAATACTAATTAACTCCGCTTTGGAGAAACATTATCAATTGCCGCGATCACATCCTAGAAATTAGGAGGGGGACGCTGAACGAATCATCACCCATAGCTGGCTGGAACAAGTCCAACTCGCCATAGCGTTCCAGGACACGCATTCTGCAGTCCTCCGCTGCTTGCAAGCCAGTTGAATATGCACCATGAACTGAACCAGGAAAACTTGAGCTTGTGGCCTCCCCCGCAAAAAATAAGTTATCTACTGGAACCCTAAGCCTCTCATATAAATCATGAGGCTTTCCAACTGTATCATAGCTGTATGAACCAAGAGAGTTTATATCTGATCCCCAATGTGACACCAAATATTGAATCTGCATAAAACCATGATTTTCAAAATTAACACAATTTTAGACTACAAAGGAAGATCCTGGACATTTTATCCATTTTCCACAGACTAATACTTCCTTTGTTCTTATTTACATGACACAATTGGATTTTAGACACTATTCACACAATCTCCTTTGACTTTCTTTTGTGATTTATACTTAAGAAAAAACATAGTCGTGTGGGGTCTTATTAGATTCGTCTCAATAGATATTTTTTAAATATCAACTTTTTATAATTTTTTATTATCCATAATTGAAGATATTAATGTTTGAGATCATGCATTGGCAAACCTGCCTAAATAATTTTATAATTGTGTCATGTAAATAAGAACGGGGGAAGTAGATGAACACAAGCGCAAGAGTTGAGAACTTACGGGTGCAGATGCATCAGGAAGAATTGTTTGCAACTGCTTAAAAGCGAAACCTGCAGCAGCTTCATCAGACATCTTCTCAATGTCCTTGGCCAACTTTCCGGCAGGCATATAAACAAGAACAGGATGACCAGTAGCTTTGTGAAGATTCAGAAAGTAACTACACCCGTATGAAGTCTCTGAAACTACACCAAGAAACTCCACATTTGGCCAGAACACCCTTTCAAAGTGCAAAATTATCTTATTCTCAATTCCCACTCCTAAATTTGAGATCGCATCCTCTTTCCACTTTGGAAGCTTTGGCTCAAACTTAAGTGTATTAGTCTTTAGGACACCAAGAGGAATAGCAATAACTGCAGCATCAGCTACAAATGTACTGCCATTTTCTACCGTTACCTTCACTCCGTTATGATGCCTTGTAACCTTTGTTACTCTGAAGAAAAAGGAAATCATTAAGCAAAGTTCCGAGAAGGGAAGTGCATGAAATATAAAAAGGTTTCACAAACTTCATGTTCAAACCTGTGATTCAGACGTATATCCAGACCCTTGGCAAGTGTATTTAAAACAGGTAGGTATCCTCTCACCATAAGCCCATGTCCACCTGGGAGGAGCACTTCCTACAAACCAAGGAAGCAACAGAAATCCAGGACGAAGAACATAAGTCAAAGACATTTCAAATGAAAAATACTTAAATAGTGCTTAATTTCATAATTTGGGTGATTGTAGAAACATTGATACCATCAATTTCGTAACAATGCATTACTAGAAAGATTATAGCCAATGATGCATCAGACTTGCCAACAAGATAAAATAACAAAAAAAAAAATATAATGCAAGTACCTGATCCCAGCACTTCAGAGATATGGTTTCGGCATCCGCTGCAAACCAGCCCTCCATCCTACATAAGTACCACTGTAGTACTTTATGAGCAAGCCCCTCTAACCTGTACGTTATGATCACTTGTAATCAATTCTTAACTAACGATGGATAGGCATAACTTCTTACAGAAAGAGATACAACTCACCTCAAATCTGGTCTCCTTTCAAAGACAATTGAAAATGCTTCCTTTATAGATATGTCCTCAATGCATTCCTCCCGTACTTTATCAGTCTGGATATCAGAAACCAAACAAAGTAAATAACGAGAACAACCTGTGACCCGCAAAAGGCATTTCTAAGGGGGTAAACAATGTCATTCATGTGATAAACGATGAGAGAAAAACTACTTGCCTCTTTCAAAATATGTTCAAATTCTTCTCCAACTTTGACAACCAGGTCCTGTGGTACTTGATTTCCCTCCATATCAAAAAGAGCATAGCTGCATCAAAGAGTTGCAAGGTCAGACCACTTAGAGAAGTCTTAAGAACATAGAGTGTACTTTATCTATAACAGTTACTCTACATAATTACTGACGTTTGAAGAACAAAATACAATCTTCTGACAACTGGCAGTCAAACTATTACAAGTCAGTCTGGTAGAGTAAGTTAAGAAACATGTACTAGACAAGATACAAGCAAGTACTGGTGATCATGTTCATGAGGTGTTAAAAGACATACAGGTATCTAAAACATCTCACAAAAGATGCATACAGAAATCAACCTCCTCACGAAACTAACTAGCTAGTTACTAAGGTTCAGATGCATCCATTTATCCAAGTTTTTAAGGTTCAGAATGAGGACGGCATAACTAATATTTTCTCTTGAGCCTTAAATAAAGTCAAGACTCTTGAGCATGGGTGACCTCATAGTTCCAGAATCTAAAAATCTTCTGGCAGAAAGATTCTCAGACAAACCTTTTCAGTGATGGAAATTAGATAAGAAACTCAGACTCAAATTAATCATCCAGCCAAAAGTGTAGATTTTGGCCCAGAAAGCACCTGAAGAACAACTGATAGAACTTCATTCTTGAATAGACTTCAGCTACTCCCTCCGCATTTTATTAAAGGATACACTTTGACCGGCACATAGTTTTAGGAGAGTGGGTTAATTTATTAAAATAAGATGAAAGTGGGGTAGTGGGTGAATTATTTATTGTGGGAAAAAGATGGTGTGGGTAAGTGAGGGGACCACAAGAAGGAGAGAAATATTAATATAATTGGAAGTGGGGACATGACATGCCAAAAAAGGAAAGGGTATCCTTTAATAAAATACGGAGAGAGTATTGTATTAACTGATAAAACAATAAGCAAAGCAACAGAATGGATTCTTGAAGAATTACCTCTCTAAGTCATGGTCATACAGAACAGAATTGTCTCCACTAGTACGATAAAGAGGTAAGCCAAGTCTACCAATCAGAGGTGCCAAGGGATTCTCATTGCAGACACCGTGTAACCTGGAGAATCATTAGTTAAGTAATGACTCAGTATCAGTTACAAAGGTAGAAGTAACAGTAGAAGTAACACCAGAAGCTACATGTACCAACATGTGTAAAAGCACTCCAAGACAAGAAACTAACCATGATGCACCCAGGTCAACTGGAAAACCAAATGTGTAGTCTGTGCATACCCGACCTCCAATTCTATCGCGTGATTCCAGCACCGTTACCTAATATTCAGGAAATTAAAATCTTTGAGAACAGAAACAGCCTGGGAAAGAATGACATAGGATATACTATCAAAGGTTTCATCACCAGTGGCAGGAACTACAACATAGAATAACATGATCAAGTTACAGAGTAGGCCTGCACATTATCCCAACATCAATACAACCCCAACGCTTCTAAAGAAGCTCCTGTAAGGCTGTAATCCTGTACTACGCAGAATTAGGGGCTCAAAAATCCTAGTATTTCTGCACATTATCCCAACATCAATACAACCCCAACCCTCTAAAGAAGCTCCTGTAAGGCTGTAATCCTGTACTACGCAGAATTAGGGGCTCAAAAATCCTAGTATTTCCCATTAATTTCAAAAGTAATTTAACTAGCGTCTGCTACTTCATAACAACTAAGGAATGCAGGCAACTACATGAGCCATATTATATTAGTGTACTTATATTGAAATGCTAAAACTACAATAAAGGCTTTTAAGATTCTAATTTCAGGGGGGGAAAAATTGCTCCACAAAACTGCTCTGTTTTCTATATTTATATACAGAATAAACATCTTTGAAACACCTGACAGAAGTTCAAGATAACTTGCTTCATCAAAGTAGCGTTAAACGTTCAAGTTCAAATTCACACCAATATATCAATAGTAACGTAAATTTGTAGGGTTGATCTTTAAATGGAAATCAAGAAAGCACCTGAATTGAAGCATCATAAAGAGCGCGGGCAGCCGAAATACCAGCAATCCCAGAACCTATGACTATAACAGATGGTGAGGAACCCTGCTTCCCCTCGATACCAGAGTAGCATAAACCTAGAAGATGCAAGTATGTTCAGACAAGTGCATAATCCATCAGAAGAGTCAGAAGTAATTTGCATCAAGCAGTAAAAACCATATATTGGATCTACATCAAACCATGAAAATTCAAACTATACAGTAATTCATGTGAATAAAAGAGAATATTGAGGAATTGGCCAAAATCCTCCAACAAGGCTCTCACCTAGGGCTGATTGTTCAGATTCAGACTAATGCATTCTACACACTAGATAAGGTTGTCTCCTTAAAATCATACTTTCTAGAATACAGAAGGAGCAGATCTTCTAATGTTATCAAGTTGTTGTCCATTTTCAGCTTAGGACACAAAGAACAAACCTTCACTGTTAGCAACTTAGCACCAGGTGTTTACCTAAAGGACACACACTAACACGTGCACAAGCACTTGCGTGTAAAAATATGTATACCTAATCCGGTAATCCGGTTGAACAGGGCCATCAACTATTAGCTATGTGTATTCGTTCTTTGAGAGACTGGACAAAAAATTGAATCATAAAATACAACTTAGCATCTCCTGCCGTTTAATACTCCATATGTGATAAAGATAGTGACCCCAACTTTGAATAAGACCGTGAAAGTAACAAATCTCGTGTTAAAGGCAGGAACAGAATCATAAGAAAATAAAAAGACTGACAAATTCTGGCTTAATGAAATCTCCCAGTACAACAGCTACAGCTACAGTGGGCAATACAACCAACAAAAGTAGCTCATGATCACTAGAAAAGCCCCACGTAATTTGGAACAAACCCTATCAAGATGGGCATATCATTCATAACAAATTAACGACATTTCTTCCACCTTTATCCTTCCTTAAAAAAGATACCACCTTTATATTGTCAAAGGCAACAATATCACTCATAAGAAAGCTAAAGGCACCATTACTGCTTTTTGTCCATAAATTTTCTTTACTGTTCGATATGCACACCCCTCCTCCGACATTAGGCAACTACATTTCAACAGTTATGATGATAAATGTCCACAAGTTTAAACTTTAAACCGTAGCAGTGTCATGTTCACTCTAATATCAGCATACCAGTTCCTATTGATTCACATCTACCTGAACAGCTTCCAGTAGGTGTTAAGGTACAAGATCCAACCCTCATAAATGGCCCGTACGAGTTCCCAATAACTTCTTATTCTTTTCCTTAAATACAAGTTGGTCTTTCAAATTTAAGTAAACAACAGCCTAGAATGAATCCAACTATCCAACATTCCAACCATTGAGAAAATATGGAGTAGTTGAACTGGGTCAAACATATACGGAGTAGTATCATTAATTGATATAATTCAAACTTCAAATCCCAAAGCGTCATTTCCGTCTTTAATAACCATTCAAAGGTTAATCAACCATTCAACATGACACCAGAGCCAATCCTCTCATCACAACTAAACCCTCTTAACACCATTTATAGAAGAGGCAAAAACGTCTTAAAGATACAAAGTGTGAAGGGTATAACAATCTTCATGCATCACATAAACTTGCTTAAAATCATTTTTTAACAGAGGGCAAATTTTGTTAAGCATGATTAAAATCACTTACTACGTATAAATTAAGCTTAACTTGCTTAAAATCACTTACTAATCAAGCTTTTGCAGCAGCAAAGTTGGGATTTTTTTCGTTCAAACTGATTAATCAAGCAATTTTGTTTAAGTTTTACTTACTACGTATAAATTAAGCTTTAAGTACACACTGAAAATCACGACATAATCAACCAGATTAAGAAAATAGTAACGTGTGATTGATATTTTAAGAATTCACATTCCATATCTCACATCACATGCCACACCGACCACATAACAACAGCTGCAACTAGTAAGGGGCCCACTAAGCAACCGACAAACTAATTCCTTCCAAATTAATTGACCCAAAAATAGTTTTAAAAAATCCTAAATAAATGCAAAATTGAAAAGAGAAAAAATAAGAAATTATACCTTGACGTAATTGGCGATTATTCTTATTCCTGAGCTCCATTGAATGATCGGGTGTTACTAAACTGAAGAATTAAGGTTGAATTGGGCAAAAACGGCGTCGTCGAAGATAATGAAGAATTAAAGTTTTTTTGATTAAGATTAAACAACAAAGCAGGGCCTAATTGAGGTGAATAATGAAGAATAAAGATCAAAAGACAGGTTATGAAGTGATTTGAATTCGACGAAAGTCCCAGATTCAATACCGTACAGCTCATGCGTCTGATCCTTCAAAAGCAAAGATGGGAACAATCGAAACAAACAATTAGGGTTTTTCAGGGGGAATCGATCCAATTTCTCCCAAAGTTCAACATATATTTCAAAATTAGGGTACTAATCGGGTCGAATTGAGAGGATTTTGGGGAAATTGGAAGAAAAAATAGGAATTTAGAGGAGAGAGAAAGAAGACGTGAGCAGGCTGATGATGTTTAATTGGGGTGGGTGTGTTATGTGTAATTGTATGGTTTCTGCGTTTCTGGGGACTTGGTGATGAGATATTTATAGACAAATTGACGAAAAAGCCAAACCCTCTTCTGGCTTAATTAGTTTTGTTAAGCGTGATTAACAGATTAATTTGATTATGTTGAATGTCCTTTTCTCTATTGCGTGGGCCCCATCTTCTGACTTGTGAAGTTGTGACTTGTGCGTTGTGAGCCGCGTGGGTAATTCTTGTGGTGGCAAATTATCGGGTACGGCCGTATGGGTCCGTTCGCTTCTAAGTTTAGGTTATATAATTTACGGATTTTTCATGAAATACCCCCGAATTTTGGCGTAATTCACCAAATGCCCCTCGACTTTCAGAAATTCACCAAATGCCCCTCACAAATGACTTAATACCCAAAATACCCTTACTAATGATGCGCCGTTAGTCCTCCGTTAACCTAATTTTCAAATTCACCAAATACCCCTATTTTAATACTTATTTCACCAAATACCCTTATTCAGAAACTTAATTCACCAAATACCAATAACTTAAAATTACTCATTTTGATGCTCAACGGCTAGTTTTTGTGTTTGAAAATTAGCCGTTGCTTATTGTTTGCTTATAAATACTCTTTTTCTGACGGTTTATTGTAGTTTTCCTATTATTTTGTTAATTTCATATTATTTTTGTCATGAGTTTTCTTTCAAAATCATCATCCACACCCAATGAGTCCACATATGTAAGAGGCCCAAATAAATTTTGTTATCATGGGAGAAAATTTGACATCCGAATATCTGATACAACACTCAATCTGAAGCTCCGGTACAACACTAAAACATAAAACACTCCTAAAAACACCTCAAAACGTCGCAACTCTTCAAGAAAATAGCTACTTCTTTTGTACCTTATTTTTTATGTGACCAATTAATTATATTTACCATGCAATCGGAAGGTATTCCTTTTTCAATATGGGAAATATCTTTAACATATGCAAACAGATTAAAAATAAAGCTCTTATTAATTTGATTCTAACGCATATGTTCCAGCTACCTCGGCTTCTATTGCTTCCATGCCACATATTTAACGTTAACTCCCTTTTGTCTCCTATCTCTACTGCCTCCAAACATCTTTCTTCAATCTCCTAACTTTCTCTCAACCTTACAGTCGAGGCATAAAGGTTTTCCCACTTTTCTTTTGAGCTAGGTCCTATTGACATGGTCAGATTTATGGACAAATGTCTACTTTTGGATTTGAGGGAACAAGAAAAAAAAAATGAAACTAAGGTATGTTCCAAAGCTCATGAACCAGTGAAAAAACATGAATCTTGGCACAAAGATTTGCCTCCAAACTCAAGATTTTCACATCATGAATCCAAGTTGAAATCGAGGTTGTGATAAAAATGTATGTGTTATTGAACTTGATTTCTTAGTTTCTTTACCATTCGGACAATAAGAAAATTAAGGTGTTAGCTTTAGATTGAATTACTTCAGCTTCACTTACATAAGATCCCTTTGAAAATGGGGTTTTTTGGCCTTTTGCTCAGCTAAAGTGCATTGTCTTTACTGGATGAGGCCTGAACTTATTGGATCATAATTGAAACTTACTGAGTGTTGTATCGGAGCCTCAGATGGAAATTTCCTCCCATAATATTAGAAATTGTTTGGGACTCTTACATATGTGGATTCATGGGTGTGGATGATGATTTTGAAAGAAAACTCATGACAAAAATGATATGAAATTAACAAAACAATAGAAAAACTACAATAAATAGTCAGAAAAGGGGTTTTTATAAGCAAACAATAAGCAACGGCTAATTTTCAAACATAAAAACTAGCCGCTGAGCATCAAAATGGGTAATTTTAAGTTATGTGTATTTGGTGAATTAAGTTTCAGAATAGGGGTATTATATGAAATAAGTTATAAAATAGGGGTATTTGGTGAATTTAAAAATTAGGCTAACGGAGGACTAACGGCGCGTCATTAGTAAGGGTATTTTGGGTATTAAGTCATTTGTGAGGGGCATTTGGTGAATTTCTGAAAGTCGAGGGGCATTTGGTGAATTACGCCATAATTCGGGGGTATTTCATGAAAAATCCGTATAATTTACTAGTCCTATGTGCATGCGATGTATTAAAATTATTGATAAGGTTTCTTTAAAGAAAAAAAAATGTCAAATTAAAATATAAAATTATGACAATATCAAAATTTGGCATAATAAACTCCACTTGTAAGGAAAAATTAACTTACGTGAATGGAACTTTTTTTTTAATATAATTAGCAATTGTCGGTTGATTCCGCAATAACTCTCCCGCATTTTGATTCATGTTGATTTTATTGTTATGGGTTAATACTTGATAGTATTTTTTTAATCATAAAATAGTTAACTATATTCGTGTTAAGATTTAACATATTTTTTCAACTTTCAATTATTTTTTATTGTAGTAAGGAGTTTATTTTTCGGTATGTTTACCTATTGGAAATTGAATGAGATAATTAAATTATTTGGAGTGTCAATGCCCATTTTGATTTAACTTAATTTCCTGTTTATTTTTGACTTTTTGCTGGTTGCGATTAAGTATCGATTTACTAATTTTCATTTATGCCTTTTTATTTTATTTTATAAATAATTTTATATTGTAATAGTTTACAAGTAGTAGGGGATTTTAACACTATTTCATAGGGAGACACTAAAATGTCATTTACAATAATAACCTCAGAAGTTCCCTTTAACTTATAGAATACTCCCTGCGTTTCGAAATAATAGAAACACTTATACATTTCATAACAAACAAGATATACGGGAGAAGTGAAATGTAGTAAGAAAAAAATAGGTTGAGTGAATAAAAAAAAACAGGTTGAGTCGGAAGTTATGAGTAAAAATAGAATATAAGAATAGATTGAGTGAAATGGTGTAAGTAAAGTGGGAAAAAGAAGTTTGTGAATGCATTAAATATGGTGGGTCATCTATCTAAAAAAAGAATAAAATGAGTGTCCCTATTAATTTGAAACACTTATTATTGATCCCATTATTCGAAACGGGGGAGTATAGATACTCCCTTTGTCTCGTAATGTTTGCTATATTGCATACTATTTTAGTCAACCTTTAAAAGTTTGATCATGAATGTTCAACATTTATCTATCTATCTATTACATTATACTAAAACAGACACCAGAAATGACACATGTCACTTTTTGGTGCAAAAATTTTCCGCCAAAACATTTTCATAAAAAAACACGTGTACTGTACTTTTTTTCCCTTTTCTTTTGTATAAACTAGATCTTAGCCCGTGCGATGCACGAATTCTATTAAATTGTTAAGTTAAAATAAAACTCCTATTACAACGTAACTGCTATATTTAATACGGAGTATATTAGTTTATATTAGTATTTTATTTTGAATTGAATTTCATTTTAGATTTATTTTTTAATTATTAGAGTGTTTGATTTTGGATGGAGTTGTATATATATTACTCCCTCCATTCCCTTTTGTTCTTCCCCTAAAGAATGTTGGGTGTGGTTTAAGAAAACTGAATCTTGGTTTGTATTGGGATATGAGTAATGATTGGGTGTAAGATTAATGATTGGGTGTAAGAGATTGAATAAAGTAAAGAGAGAGAAAGTATTAAATTAATAGGGAGAAAAGTAGATATTTTATTAAAGTATTGAAATAAATCAACATACATTTTCAGTCACATGGGCTATGGGACCCATCTGCTGTTACATGGACCAATCAGAAACAAGTGAACAATGACTCACGTTTTTTTTGGCTGGAAATTTTGCCCAAACAATTGATTTTCAGATTTCCCTCCAAATTTTTCCCCAAATAAAAAAACAGGGGATTTTCATTTTCCCTGCAAATTTTTGAGGGGTTGAAATAGTGAATTCCCTTTATAAATAGGGTCACTTTCCCCCCACAAAAGACCAAAATCTGACTCTAACTAAGTGCAATAAATACAAGGAAAACACCAAAATTTCTTCCTCAATTCAGCATTAAATAGCAAAAAAACAGGGGACTTAATGGCTTCAGATCAAGAGGATGACGATTTCCTCGGATTTTCTGATGATGAAGGCGACGGCATTAACTCCGAGTCTGACTCGGAGGAAGGTGATGATGCTGCTGACTTGGTACAAGCTTCTGAAAATACTGCTGCTGATTTTGGGGACTTTGAGTTTAATGAAGATGTACCAAACAACACTGAATATGTACAACAAGTACCAGAAGTAGAAGGGGAAGGGCAACAGCAAAATACCAACTTTCAAGAGGTACCATTTCTTTTTTATTTGAACTTTCCACCACCATCAGAAAACGCATCACCTCATCATCATCAAACAGCAACACAAAGAACAGATCATCATAAGCCTAGGACTCCTAGAATAAATAATGAATTGAGGCTTGAAATTTTGGTGTACCTGCTGAATAGAAAAATTCCAGATTCAGAAACTCTTTTGTTTGGGACAATAAGGGATGCAGCCATAGAATTTGATTACAACAGAAAAACCATAGGATCAATATGGGACAAAGCAAAGAAGCAGAAGGCAGCAATGAATTCATATGTGGTGGAAAGTAAGTATCACAAGTGTGGCAGGAAAAAGGTTCAAGTCACATATGACTCTATTGCACAAATAGCCATGGGGGACAGAACATGCATTGTAGATCTTGCAAGAATGCTCAATTTGGGACCAACAACAGTATGGAGGCTCATCAAGAGGAAAATTATTAAGCCACACTCAAGTCCCTTGCATCCAGGCATTTCAGAAGCATGCAAAATGGCAAGGATGAGGTGGGTACTCAGACTAATAATGGATTACACTATACCACAAGAACCAACATATTACAGCATGTATGACTTCATTCATATTGATGAGAAGTGGTTTTATTTGACTCAAAAAAACCAGAGAGTTTATCTTGCAAACAATGAACCCTATCCACATAGAAGTGCAAGTTCAAGAACCAAGATACCGAAATTCATGTTCATGGCAGCAGTAGCCAGACCAAGGTGGGGTGAAAATGGGAATTGTGAATTTGATGGTAAAATAGGCATATTTCCATTCACAAATGCAGTTCCAGCCAAGAGGACATCAAAAAACAGAGTAAAGGGGACCATTGAAACAAAGCCAGTGAAGCCTATGAATCAAATTGAAACAAGGGCAATGATGATCAACATGTTAATTCCAGCAATCAAGGCAAAGTGGCCACCACATGAAGGGGAAAAGGTCATCTATATTATTCAAGATAATGCAAAGGCACATATATTGCAAGATGATCCTGAATGGCAACTACACTACAAACAAGATGGGTTCACTTTTGTGTTGACTCAACAGCCAGCAAACAGTCCAGATTGCAACATCTTGGACTTGGGATTTTTCAGGTCCATTCAATCACTTATGCATAAGAAAATGCCTAAAACTGTGGAGGACTTAAGTGGAGCAGTGTATGATTCTTTTAATGAGTTGCATCCTAAGACATTGTCTAATGTGTGGATGACATTACAGTTTGTTTCTAATGAGATTCTTAAACACAAGGGCAACAATGATTACCAACTTCCACACAACAAGAAGGAGATTCTAGAAGATGAAGGCAGACTGCCAGAGCAAGTCAAGGCACCTATATGGGCAGTTAATGAATGCATGTAACTCTATGATGAATGGAAAGCAAACCAGTGAAGCAAAAAGCAAACAATTAGATAACTTTTTGTGTTTTGGGGACATGTTTTTAAATTGACAAGTAAAACCAATGTGTCACTTTTGTAAGCTTAAATGCAAGCATAACATGTAGGCAAAACATTTTGTAAGCATATCTTTTGGAAGCATCAATGAATGAATCTCAGGTTTAAGTTTAGGTAAAGTTTTTTTTCATCATTCTTATTCACATCAATATAGACTAATCAAGGCAAGGCAATAAACAAGGAAGAAGTACATAACAAGAACAAGGCAGCATTGGCAAAACAAGAACAAGACAGCATTGGCAAAACAAGAACAAGGCAGCATTGGCAAAACATGAACAAGGCAGCATTGGCAGAACAAGAACAAGGCAGAAGAGGTAAGGCAACATTGGCAAAACAAGAACAAGGCAGCATTGGCAAAACAAGAACAAGGCAGCATTGGCAAAACAAGAACAAGGCAGCAGAGGCAAGACAACAAATAGGCAGCAGAGGCAAGGGGACTTGCAAACATAAAGACCAGTCAATCTAATTGTTATTCTCAGTTACAAGTTGGTTTTCATCATTGAATCTTATGACATTAATATCCTCTTGCCTAATGGAGCAAATTACTAACACAATTTAAAAAGGTTAAGGAAACTGACTCCATTAAGCAAAGGATACTAAGGGCCTAAGAAACTCAGGACATACAAATTCACAACTATAAACACATCGGCTTCGAAGTGGAAAGAAAGAATAAAATCACATCATTTTCAGATGGAAATTCTTCCCACTCCGAAACCGATGCGTCAAAAGAAGTAAAATTTGACTTAAACAACCATTTCATCATTGATAACAAATGAAAGACAAAGCAAGAACAAGGCAGCAGAGGCAAGGTAGTGAATTACAACATGAATGATCAAGGGGACATAAAACTCAGGACATACAAAATCGCAACTCTAAACACATCGGCTTCAAAATGGAAATAAATAATAATATCACATCATTTTCAGATGGAAATTATTCCCACTTTGAAACCGATGCGTCAAAAGAAGTAATTTTGACAAAAACAATCATTTCATCATTGATAACACATGGAATATGCCTCACATGGAATATGCCTCACATAAACAAAGTGTTCTTAAAGAATCATAAATATCTCAGAATGTCCCCAAAAATTATTGAATCAAACCCTTTCCAATTAAACTTAGCTCCTGAAAAACATCATGGATGCTAATGGTGCATGAGTTTGATTGAAAAACATAGGGTTTGACACTCATAAAATGAAGACTCATCACATATCACAAGGCATAAGTACATAACTTTATCACATCACATCTCTAAACACATCGGCATCCAAATGGAAAGAATGCATATCACATCATTTTCAGATGGATATTCTTCCCATTTGGATGCCGATGTGCCAAAAAATGTAATGGACAAGGAAACAAGAACAAAGCAGCAAAAACAAGGAAGCAATGAACAAGGCAACAATGCACAAGGCAAGAATGCACAAGGTTTGATTCTCAGTTAAGTTGTTTTACATAATTGACAAATTTGTTACTAAATGATTTACAACCTCATCACCAATTTACCAAAGGGGATACATGATCACTCCATGATGTGAAATGATCTGTATTCCCTTTTGTAATTGGTGATGAAGGACATGTTTAGAAACAAATATCTCAGGTTATCAACACATACATCACAGAATATCAACACTAACATCATTGAATATCATTAACCCCACAATCATACATGTTGTTTTGCAAGACATGAATTGCCTCTCCCGTCTAATGCCAGTTTATATGTGAAGGATTCAATTTCATTGTATTCTAACACATTAAAACTGGCAAAAGACCGGAAAGCCAAAATAAATCATTAACACAACATATATAACATGACATAAGATCTCAGAATGTCCCCAAGTATCATTGACACAAACCCTATCCCCTAACACTTAGCTCCGGAAGAGCATCAATGATGCTAATGGTGCACAAGTGTTATTGGAACATTGGGTTTGAGTCTCAGCAAATGAAAGACTCATCACAGATCAAGCATAACAATAACAATGAACAATGCATCAGATCACCATGAACTGATCAAAACATAGGGTTTGAACCTCATCAAATGAAAGACTCATCACAGACCTCCACTGATTCATGGGACATGAAGCATTAAACAAATCATTTACATGTAGGGTTTCATTTCTCAGACATATTGACACACATCATTGATCAACTAGTTTCAATACTATCATATCTTTAACGTTCTTCTGCCCAATGGAATGATTGATATTCACATTTGATTGTGTGAAATGACATTCACTCCGTTGGACAAAAGAAGTTAAAGGACAATTATTAAAACAAAGATCTCAGAATATCAACAATCACATCATTGAACATCACAAACCTCTTAATATTGATCTCAGAATGTCCCCAAGCATCATTAAAACAAATCCAAACCACAAACACTTAGCGCCCGAGAAATATCATTACTGATACTAATGGCAGCACGAGCATTTATGGTTAGTAAGACTTTTTCCTCAGCATTAAAAAGACTCATCATCGATCACAATAAATAAAGGGACATTACTTTATCCTAAAGGGACATACTTGGACATTAAGCATTCAACACAAGGCCACATTGAGAGGACTTAAATAACTCAAACCCTATCCCCAAATTATATTCATTTCATGCCTTTACTAATCCAAAACATAGTTATACTGATCAAATCTCATACTCACCAAAGCATCATATTTATCATACACAAAACATACCATAAAACAGGGGACATTAAGCCATCAAATCATGTTCATCACACAGACAACATTCCACAGCATTATTAAAACCATATGGCAACACCATCATCCAATCATCATTATCAATATCATTATACCAACATCATTATCTAACATCAACATCCATACAACTAATCACAACATCATCATCCAAACAACAACACCCCTGGCCAACAACAGATCACAGTTGTTGGCATCCACCTTATGACTCCACAGCTAGCCAACATTCAATAAAATTTAAAAGGAAGAAAGGAGACAGACTTATCTAAGCATCATCAGATGCTGAAGCCGAGTTTTTTCCATTTTCAACTTTCTTTGAGGAGGGATAACCAGATGAAAGTTGCCCTGGAGACCCAACAACATCACCATTCTCATTTTCACACTCTCCAACATACACCAGATCAAATGAATCAGACCCACTTGGTTCCTTGCAATCAATAGGGGACAAACAACATGATTAGTGCCATCATAAAATAACAGGGGACCATGAATTAAAATCAGATCAATATTTCACACCATTATCAATAAAAAATTAATCCGATTTAATCAAACAACTCAAAATAAAGTTCCAAATAATTTCAGATCAGCATGGTTACCACATGCAATGAGATAAATGAGAGTAAACCACACAATAATTCCATTAAAATCCAACAAATATTGTAAAAATCAAAATAAATTTCCAAATACATCCAGATCCCATTTTTGACCACATGCAATGAGATAAATGAGAGCAAACCACAAAATAATTCCATTGTAATCCAACTAATATTCCGAATACATCCAGATCCCATTTTTACCCAAAAAATTTCAATATAAATTTCCAAATACATCCAGATCCCATTTTTTACCACATGCAATGGGAAAACAGATCAACAAAACACATGAATATTCCGATTTAATTCAAATAATTTCCAAATATATCCAAATAAATTCATAGCTCAATTTTAACAACATGCAATGAGAAAACAGAGCACAAAATAACATAAAAAGCCCGATTGATTCCAACAAATCTCCAAAAATTTCCCAACAAATTCGAAATAATATCAGATCTGCATTTTTAACACATGCAATGGGAAATCAGAGCAACTTATCCAATAAATAATCCGAGTACAATGAACAATACTCCAAATAATTCCAAAAATTATCAAATCCCACATTTTTAGACATGCAAACAATCATCAAACCATTTTAATAAAACCGACATAAATAACCCTAAATAAATCGCAAAAAATCAAAAGTAATACCTCATCGGAATCTCCTTCACCGAAAAAACGCAGATCTGAGGGTGTGGGTTTCCGATCGTCATATTTTGACTCAACCTCCTCTCCTGGCTCCACTTCCCTCTTCCGAAACCATTCTTTCAAATAGTTTCGAGTACTCGTATTTTCTTTTTGGGCCAAATATAGATTGTTTTTATATTCGCCGGAGTAGGAATGCTCGTTATTGGGACAGTTGCACTTGGATCCCCAATCACAGTTGGAATCGGGGATTCTTTGACCGGAAGTTCCCACCCCAGAATCACCTCGAGTTCTAGACAAAGAAGAACCCATCACGTACCAGAAAAAGAAAGATCAGCGACGATTAGGGACCAAAAAGGGGACAAAAATAGAGGGGATCTGCTCGGAATATGAATCCGAGTAATTTTTATGAAAGTATTTAGGTGAAAACGTTTCAGATTTGAGAGATTTGGAGAGGAAAACCCAGAACAGAGGCGGAAAACCTAGGGTTTTCTCAAGAACAGGGGAGGGATTTTAAGAGAGAGAGAGAGAGTGAAATAAGAGAGAGAGAGAAATCAGAATGAGAGGTGAGAGAGTGAAAGGGAGATAGCGACATTTTATAAAGGGAGGGGGGTGGGGTTAGGTTAAATAATTAAATAAGGTGGGTGGGGTAAAAGTGGGTGGGAATGGGTAGAATCTTAGGGTTTTTTTGGTAAATAGTGGGGAATCTTAGGGTAAATTGGTAAAAAAACTATGGCCAAAAATAGTAAAGATTCAGTAGGGGAAGAACAAAAAGAAATGCTAAAAAATGAAATGGGAAGAACAAAAAGGAATGGAGGGAGTAGTAATTAATTAATTAAAATATCTATGTGGCACCTAATTATTTATTTACGTGGCACTCAACTTTCTTAATTCAAAAATAACTTAGAAATCTTAAATTTCCTTGGATGAAACAATTAGATTTCCTAAGACGCTCTAATATTGGATTGGTGTTTGATTTTGGATATAATTTTATTTTTTATTAGTGTTTGATTTTGGATTGAATTTTATTTTAGATTTATTTTTTAATTATTAGAGAATTTGATTTGGATGGAGTTGTATATATTACTATTATTTTAAGTAATTAATTAAAATATCTACGTGGCATATAATTATTTATCTATGTGACACTCGGCTTTTTTAATTAAAAATAAATTAAAATCTAATTTTTCATTGCCCGAAATTATTAGATTCCTACGTGGAGCTCTAATAATTCAACAAATATGACTTCTTTATTTATATATGTATATATTAGATTAGATTGTTTATGTATGGAAAAAAAATTGGATTTTAGTATGACAATATTAGACGATTTTGGTAATATTTTAGTCAAATCTTCATATCAATAATATAAAGTATATTTACTCAATATTTTGGACGAATTAACATGTTAAACATATCGAATATTTTGGTCAAATTTCAAATTAAACATATAAAATATATATAATATGGAATATGGCGGAAATTACTTATTACGGAGAATTGATGACTAAATGAGTACATTCAAGATTGATTAAGTACGAAGTAAGCATTGGCTTTAACGAATAAATATTAAAGTTCAATATTTTATAGAAAAAGATGGTCTAATAATAATTTCAACTATTTGTGCGTGCACGAGATCTAATCTAGTATAATAAATAATATAGCTTGTTAAATTCAGTTCACTATATATATATATATATATATATATATATATATATATATATATATATATATATATATATATATATATATATATATATATATATATATATATATATATATATATATATATATATATCTACATTTTGGAATTTTATGTATGTAGAATCGATGACCTTTACATTTTAAGTTGTGTCTAGGAGACCGTAAAAAGTCAATTGGAGCAACAAAAAGGGACAAAGGGAGTACTCCCTAGTCCCTCCGGGTTTTATCGTGAGTATTGACTATGCACATTTTTTACCCCAAAATTCTTAATTTCATATTAGTAAAAACTACAGAGTATATATATATATATATATATAAATGATATTTTTAAAGCTCGTTAAAACTAATGAAACAAAACTCATATGGTCGGCTATGGTTTTTCTTATATTAATAGATATTTTTTCAAATTTTAAATAGTTGTAAGATTCCAAACAGGAAGATTATCAAGAAACAATGGGAGTACACGTATTTGGTTTTATTATTCATTTGTCCTTATTTGTTTGTCTCATTTAATATTTTAGTCCGTCCTCAAAAGATTGCCCTATTATTAAAAATGATCATGAGACTACAACTTTACTCACATAAAATACATTTTTTTTGAGGGGTCACAAAAAATACATTTAGTTCCACTACTTTGTCTCTTTTTCAATTCCATTCAATCATCTCTTAACAAAGCATATTTCATGTATGGGGCAAATAATAGTGGACCGATAAAAATATCAATTTGCTTATTAATGAAGTATTGGCCTAGTGGTTAAGACTAAGGGCATGTGTACAATAAGTATTAGGTTCGAATCCCCTTTCCCCTCCTTATAATTTATATTTCCTTTGTGACTCATTCATAGCAAACACTATGGAGTTGATAACAATAATGTCAATAATCATTAATGTTCTGGACACGTTCATTTTTCGATTAATATGGTTCGCGGGCCGGTTAATTTGTTTGAGTCAAATTGGTTAAAGTGGTTTTGGATAGAGTTGATTTCGGGTTAGGCAACCGAATTCAGGTCCTTTTACCAAGCATATGCAGCTTTAGGATATTTACCATATACTCTCTCCGTCTCAAAATTATTGTCCTGTTTTTTAAATCGGGCGTCTCAAAATTATAGTCCTGTTTCTAATTTCGACTACTAAGGTCCCCACTTTCTCATGTACTATATTAATTAAAAATAAATTGAAAACCCTACCCATGTACTATATTCCACTTTCCTATTTACTATATTATCTTTCCCATGTACTTTATTCCACTTTTCCGTACAACTCAATTATCGTTTATACTTTATTCCACTTTTTCATGTACTTTTTCTTAAAATTCGTGTTTTTGGTCAAACATGACGATAATTATGGGACGGAGGGAGTATATACCTGTAGATTGCACACACGAAAATGACATGAATTTAAAAGTTGCTCAAAATAGATGACACGGTAAGAAAAATCATTTTGTCTATAATTTTAAAAAAAAATATAGCTAATATAGGGTAGAATGAAATAATGAATTGAGAATAATTTAATGGGTCACGAAGTCATGAGGCATTGAGGCAACTTTTAGGCTCCATACTATGCACCTATTTTTATTTATTCTAGAAAAAATAAGTCTAGTTAAGTTTAGGAAAAATAAGAGATGAACAAGTACTTCGGATAATTTACAACTATATGAGATATGATAAGTTAAAATTAGTGCTCCGTATTATACAGATAAGTTTACATAAGTGAAAATCACATGAATCAACGTACAATAAAAAGTCAAAGGTTGTTAAACCTAACTATTTGAGTTTCCTATTCTATTAGCATGGGACCTATATTGTGCGTCGTGTGGGTAATTGATGAAACTACTTCTAGAAAATATCCATCCAAAACTCGCCCCAAATCCGGATTAACCCTAGGGGTGAACCAGATGCTAACACACAAAAAAAAAAAACACTACTTCCTCTGTCTTTTTTTGTTTGTCTCATTTGTCGTTTTTGTTCGTCCAATCATCTCTAAAAGATTGCTCTATTACCATAAATGCGTATAGAAATCACAAATTTACGTACTCTCTCATAAAATGCATTTGGTCCTATCACTTTCGCTTCTTCTCTATTTCACACGATCAACTATTAATAAAGCACTTTTAGTGCAGGAGACAAACAATAAACGACATAATAATTACTTGTCAAATAATATGTGATCCCTATAAGCTAGAACCCCATCTCAATCGCTAGTTGGATACCCTCCAAGTCTCCAACATACTTACTTTTCCCATATTAAACACATTTCTTCAAATGTTATTTTTAAATAATTTGCTAGAAGGAAAGATACAATAAATACTCCATTCTTTTTCGAATAAGCATAAACTTACAATGCATAAATATAAACAATAAATTAATTTGGATATTTTATTGTGCTAGTGGATAAAGTTGATAATTAAATATGTTGATGAAACATAGACTTGTTTAAGAATAAAGATTATACAAAACCTACCAAAAAATAATGGGTCTTGAACAAAATTTTGTGACCCGTAATCCTAACAACCAAAAAATAATGGGTCAAAAATGACCGGTCCCATTTTTACTCGACCAAACAAAAAAAATTGTTGTATTATAGTAATAAATGAGATTATGAAGAGTTTTAAGAACAATAATCACGTGATGGTGCACAATAGCACATTATTGTTAGTACTGTTGGATGTAATGATTTTGGTTTGACTTGTACACCATTTCGTGGTTGAATTTGCATGCCTACATATAAACTTGTGTATGAAACTTTATAATTATGTGCGCATAATTTGTACTCTGTATATCGTATTGAGATATGATTATATTTCTATATTATATTAATTACTAAAAAATATAATATGCATTTTAAAATCTCTTCACCCATTGGATCAACCCAAACCCGAAGGCTTTATGTGATGAACAAATATTCATCAACCCGAAAATGATCGATCAGAATTAACCTAAACCCGAAAACAATTTATTGTAACCTGACCCTACTTTTTTATGGCTCTAATGAAAGGTGAGTGAAGTAGTATATTATTCACACATATCGAAGAGAAATTAAAAGAATAAAAAAATATGGCGTAAGTGGAACGAAAGATAAAGATTAAAATATTAGAGGAAGTTGTCAAAAATAGATGTGTAGTACTTATTTGTCAAAAATAGAAGTGTTGTACCACGCAGAGGAGTAAGGGTATTCTTCTTTGCTTTCCAAAATCTTAGAATGTCGGAGGAGATCAATGAAACTCTTATTGCAATCATTCCTAAGTTGGAGGATCCTACCTCTATCTTTCAATTTTGCCCCATTAGCCTTTTGCAATACGATGTATAAGATCATTACTAAAACTATTGCTAGTAGGCTGAGATCTTATCCGTTCCCAAAAGATTTCCCCCCAATCAAAATAGTTTTCTTCCGAGGAGAGTGACGGAAACAAATGTCATTATTGCTGTTGAAATTTTTCACTCAATGAAGGTGGTGGCTTGTCCTAAATTAAAGCTTGATCTCGAAAAGAATATGTTAAGCTAGAATGGAGTTTAATTAGAAGTGTTTTCTTACTCCATGGCCTTGATGTTTCCTCTGTTGAGCTTATTATGAGTTGCATTTCTTCTGTGTCCTCGGTTGTTAATGGCATTCCCACTGAGTCGTTTAGGCCTTCTAGAGGGATTAGTCAAGGAGATCCCATTTTCCCTTAATTATATAATCATCTGCAAGGAAGTTCTCTCCCGTATGATTCATAGAGCCGCTGAAAAATCTACTTGGATTCCGTTCAAGATGGGTAGGTAAAAGGTCCCTATTTCCCACTTACTTTCTGTTGATGATATTCTTCTTTTTGGGGAAGTGTCCAATACTAACATCTCCACTCTTCAAGGTATCATTGACTCTTTTTGTGATTTATGAGGTCAATCCATAAGTTTTTCTAAAAGTAGAGTTCTTTTCTCCAAAAATACCCCCCCCAAGGATAGAATTATGTTTTGTGATAGAATGCATTTTAAAGAAGGTTTGAATATTAACCCCTATTTAGGTTTTCCTCTCTCAGTATCTAGACATACTAAAGCCTTTGTCAGCTTCATCATGAATAAAATTATGGGTAAATTAGCTTATTGGAAAGCAAAATTTCTCTCTAACTTGTCTCCTCCGGCCTTATTACAATCTCTAACTACTATCTGCAATGTCTTCTTATGTCGGAGTCCATCCTTAGGAAGATTAATAGTAGCATGGCCAAGTTTTTGTGGGGTAAAGATAAAGACGAAAGAAGTATTCACTTTCTTAGTTGGGAAATGATTTCTATGCTCAAAGAGAAAGGGGGGTTGGATTAAGTTGTGCTAGATCCCTCAATAGAGCGTACTTTCTGAAATTATGGTGAAGAATGATTCACCATGAGGATAATCTTGTTGTGAGAGTTCTCAAGGCCGGACAAGTATGTAACGTCAAATCTTTTATTTTGGTCATTCAATTCTCTTATGGCTCTCACTTGTGGAAGTCAATGGAGAAAGTTTGGGAAAAGTTAAAAGATAAAATTATGTGGGATGTTGGTAATGCGACTAATTTTAGATGGGTTGGGGAATATTCTCTTAGAAGTCTTATCTCGGCGCCTCTTACTTTGGGTGAGAGTGAACTTAATGTTGATAATTTGCTTTCTAATGGTAAGTGGGACTCTCTTTCATTTCTTTTGAAATTTCGGAGTGTGTGCTAAACCAATGCCTTTAAGTGGGAATCCCTAACCAGTTGTCAAATGTAGAGGATTTCATGTTTTCAAACTTCACTCTAAACGGGAGATTCGATTTTTAAAAATCAATTAAAGTGTGTCAAAAGGATTTTCAAACTCAACCTCAATCTTGGAATTGGATTTGGCAAACCGATTCGATTCTAAAGATTAAGTTTTTCATTTGGCTTGCTTTCCATGATCGACTCCCTCACAAGAGAACTCTAATTGTTAGAGACATGGTCCCAACGGATACATGTGGTAGCTATCAAGGGATTACGGAGGACACAATTCATATTCTTAGAGATTGCATTCATGCGAATCAAATTTGGATTTCTTTTGGTGTTAATGATTCATTCTTTACTAAACCTTAAAGCCATGTTTGTTTTCTAACATCACTCACATTAGCCCCCCTTCCCACACAAACATTTCCCTCCCTTGGAGAACTCTCTTCCCCTCCCTGCTTTGGTCAATTTGGAAACGCATAAACTCTCTCACTTTTCTACTTTCAGGAAATGTTCGGAAGAGAGCCGCTCTCGCTAGCAGGGTATCTTGTTCAGCAAATAGGAAAGGAGAGATAGGAATGATAGGATCGCCTTGCCTTCCAACTGGCCAACTCCACACCTCAACTGAGAAGTGTATTTTGAAGTCCCAAGCTTTAGCATGGGATCTTCATACATCCATAAATTGCATCTTCTCTTCCCCCACTGTATCTACTGCCACTATAACCTGGAAACCACCCCCTCAAAATAGCCTTAAAATGAACGTGGACTCTTCTTTCATCAAAGTGGGAGCAGATGCAAGTGTAGCTGGGGTGGTTAGAGATCACCAAGGGGATTGGGTTTATGGATTCAGTCTCAAATGCAAAGTACAATTACTAGTTATGGGAGAATTGCTAGCTGTGTTTACAGGTTTGCATATTATAGAAGAAAGGGGTTGGCAAAGTGTTGTGTTACATTCAGATTCTCAATAGGCTATCAAGCGCATCAAAGACCCAACTATTGAGTATGTTAACTACCTAATTGCTGATCTTTGCAGGGGTATTCTCATGAGGCATACTACCATCTCCATTGAGTTCGAACCAAGGTGCACTAACAAGGTTGCGTATCGTTTGGCCAAGAAGAGTCGAATTGATGTAATAGCTACTTATGATGTTATTCCTTTTGAACTTCCCCTGGAGTTTGTTTTGGATGTTCTTTAGGAGGATAGACCTCCATAGTTTTTTTTGTTGTAACTCTTAACTTTTAATTTTAATTTGAAGTTCCTTGTTTGCATCAAAAAATGAAGTCATATGAAGTGCATGATTAGTTGCTACAAGTACAAAATACAAAAGTATTAGTGATGAAAACTATCAATAATCAATTTATTGAATTCCATCATACGACATCCGAAATTCGAATATCTTATAGGTTTTGTCTATAAGGGGCAAGTATCTTAAGTCATTCATTGTCAAACCAATTAAAGCGTTTAATGTCTTCCAGTCTTCCTAAGCTTTTACTACGATCCAGTCACAAATATTTCAATGTCCCTTTCATCCTCCATCACCCGCTACACAATCCCATATTTTTTGTCAGAGTTTTAACCCAAGATTGATTGCACTTATTTTAGAAGAATTTAACTCAAATTTCGTACATTTTGTTTTTCTTATAAAATAGGCATGAGTTCGAGAGTTTTTTATTTAGTTTTTGATCAAATTAAACAAGTTAAACTTTAGCAAATGAATTCAAAATTTATACCCAAACAAATTAATTTGGGGATTTCAAGTTTATTTTTCGATTGAAATTTAACGATTTTTTTGTCAAAAAATTCATGTAGTCAAACATTACTTAGCTAGGTTATTGATACAAATTACTACCATTAAAGGAAGAATGGAAGGAGAACGAGATGAGAGAGAACGGTGAGCAACATGATTGTCATGAGAAGAGAAAGCGGAGAGAGAAAATAAACATATTTCTGAAAATAATAATTAGAGATCATATGACCCATGACTGAATGACCATGGTAAAGAACGAACCGTGATTTAATTTGGATTACTAAACAATCAAGGACAAATGTAAATTCTTTGTTGTTTTGAAAAGGAAAAGTACACAGAAGTCATTGCAGTATTCTCTTAAGACTATGTCCCAACTTATCTAAGGAAATAAAACAAGAAAATGTATTGTCTATAAAAGGATCTAGATCTTGGTGACTTTTAATGTAGTGACCAATGGATGCAACGTAATCAGTAGCGCGGCTGACTTCTCGATATTCATGCCGCGAAATATGATTGTCGAAATTAAGAAGTTGTTGTTTGAACACCTGCTGCACCCGAGTTATGTCGAACAGAGCCATCAAAATTAAGTTTTAGGGTGTCAGGGGCAGGTGGTGTCCGAGAAACATGGATAGAACGATATGAATTTTAGGAACTTTCTTCATTGAATGTGAATCCTAAAGAGTCAAACAAGTAATAGTATTCCATTCACTGATAATTTTAAAAGCTCTAGTGTAGAGGCCAATATCAGAGAATGAGACGTGTTTAAAAAATATTGAATCTCTCATTTTCCAGATACACCATATAAGGAAGTTATTATTTTCTTAATTGGGAGGTTGATATTATTTCGCATATTACGGAACAAAGAAAAAGTTGATTTTCTTGAAGATGATTACCTAGTCATCGGATTGTTAGATAATTGAGTTAGGTTTAGGGCGTTTTCGGCGGTAGCATTTGAGGTAATGGGTAGCGTTTTGACCTAGTCAAGACGCTACTTGTAAAATTTGTAAGTGTTTGGCAGGTAGCGATTTAGGCAGCGATTGAATAGCTTTGTCAAACATTAAAATTAGTAGCGATCAAAGATAGCGGGTAACATTTGATAAATTTATAATAATGTTTCAAACAACATACATAGTTTTTACTTTATTTTACAATATTAACCGCTACTTTTACCGATCAATAATACCAATTATCCACTACTTTGACAGCTACCAGCTACCAGCTACCCACTACTATTCACTTTTGCCCACTATTATGACAACTATCTACTACTCGATCGCTAACTGCTATCGCTAATTTGGCCGAACAAGGTATTCGTACTCCTTCGTATTTGCTTATTTTCTCACCCTTTTCCCGTTTTGTTTTGTTTTGTTTTGTTTTGGTTTAGGTTTATTTGCTCGAATAATTAACCCGAATGTAGTCATTACCCGGTTCTTTTTTCCTACGAAGAGTACGATTAAAGTATAAAGTAAAAGAAAAGAGGAATGGCGAGGCTGTGAATGTGTTCCCCAATTGTAAAGTGAGAAGAAGACCGAAGCACCGGAGCTTGTTGGCAGCGTCACTCCCAGCAACACCCGCAAACACCGCATTCGTCGACTCCGTCATCATCAACTGTAACTGCTCCACTCATCTTTGCCTTTTTCTTTTTTTTTTTTATTAATTTTTGTTTCCCGCAAAATATCTTTGAGAGTTTCTGATATTTTTCTAGAGTGAATCAATGATGTATTTAACTACTAGATTAATTGTTTCAGTTTCTGGGTTGAATTTTGTGATGCTTTTGAACTTGTTTTGGAATTAGTGCTTGCGTTTTTCTTGTCATTTGTTTCTTGAAATTGGTAATTACCTGTGATGTTCAATTGTTGGATTGATCGTATAATGTACTAATTGTTGTTTTATTTGAATTGGTGCCCAATTTTATGTTTATTTGGTACTATTATTAATGTACGCCGTATTATGTTAGCATGGAATGATTTTTATGTTAGCATGGAATGATTTTTATGTTAGCATGGAATGAATTTTGTCCAAGTTATGTATTTGTTGTTGCGATTGTTGAATTATTGTCGAAATGAAGCTGTCATTCTTGCTGTAGTGGGTCTCCTTAACCCGATAGATTGTTTGATGTTGGTTTTGCAAGAGATTTAACATTGTTAGGTTTATCATATATCGAATGCCAATTAAGTACTGTAATAGACTTTTGCGAGTATCTGCTGAATTTTATGATACTAGAATGTATCCGTGCTAATGCACAAGGTGGACATGAGAAATTAGTTGGCTAAGTAGTTATTTTTGGGGAGTTTTTTTTTGTTGTTTTGAGAAGTTAGTAGGTTAGGTTGTTATTCTTAGGAAATTTCTTTGTTTTTTTTATTAAACAAAATATTTAAAAGGGATTGCATAGAATTGCTAGGATGGAGTTTTGAGGTTTGTGGTTAAAAGTTGAGAAATTGACATTCTTATTTATATATAGGATTTCAATTTGGAAATGAGTTCATGACAAGCAGAAAGAATTTGTTTCATTTATTACTAGAATCATACGAGAGAGTTGTTTGTGCCAGGGAATGTACAAGATATTTTCCAAGGAAATTATATCCTAGAGCTGCTGTTCTAATTAACTTGGTTATCTCTATGACGAGGTGGAAAATAGAAAATTGGATTTATTATCTAGGATATTATGGAAACTCGGAAAGAGCTAGCTACATTACTATACCTCCATAAGGTTGGGCAGTGGAAAGGAGCTTTACACTAACTCACAGAGAAATAGACAATGCTTTATTCCTTGTAGGCAGTTAGACACTTGGTGAAGAAATCACTTTGCTATTGAGAAGGAACATTAGATAATCAAAACACGTGTGAGTTTGAGGTTGAGTCACGAGCTTGAAGTTGGAAATGAGGAGTAAAACTTGTGCACAAGCTTAAGGCCAGATCATATTTGATATACTTCATGGTGTCCGTGGAAGCTTGCATATGAGGGGGTCTTGGAGCGTGCATGATTTGACTAGGAGTGTGACGAGAATTGGTGTCAGACATTTGAGCTTCCGAACTAATCCTTTGTATTTTCTCTTGGCTAGTGATCCCTTCATCATGTGTGAGTTTGAGGTTGAGTTTCAGTTAACTAATCACTTACTGATTGAGCATGACCACTTGCTGATCTCTTGTAGCAGATCTATAACAAACTTTTTTTGTGTTATTATCACCCATTAACTTCCCTTAGAATTTTTATTCCCATGCAATAGTTCAATTAATCAACATCTTGATCTTAAACTGGTGGACAACAGAGATTTAAGATATCGTATTGTTGCCTCCTGAGTCCTGATTGTCAATAATTTTATTCGGGATGATTGTCAATAATTTTATTCGTGATGTTCCCATACGGGCACTTGTAGATTACTTCATCGACCTCCCTTGCACGAATTTATTTGTCACTTCTGATTGATACAAAGGTCTAACTCTTCTTGATTATTGTAGCTACTATGTAGCTAGCAGTAGTCATATATCATATTAGTCTTGTGTATAAAGTGCCATGCTTATGATTGAAACATTTCACTTTCTTTGTATTTCTCTATCATCCCATTTATCCAGCAGTGTAGACCCATTTACATCGCTACATGTAAAGAAGCGGCTTTCTAGAGGGCATTGTTGTTAAATCTCAGGTGTTGTCAACTCATATCCACTTGCCATGCTAGATCAATAGAATCTTCTTTATAGAAGGCAGGGTTGTTAGTCTCATGAAGGGAGTGGTAGAGTTGTTAATTGTGAGAATAAAAGAAGTTGAAACATTTATGTTGTGACAGAAGTTGAGTTGGACCGATGGCGGTTACACTGATGACAAAATTTAGGAATTGTTTAGTTGACATTCTAATTCATGGGAAGTCTAGTTTCTTTGGAAGTAAAAACTAGAGAGGTTGTTTGATTGACATGAGCTTAGGGCGTGAATTTTTTTAGGAAGTTGTACTTCCTACAAAATGGAGGAAGTTACTTACCTAGCACTAAGCCACTAATCACGGAAGATTCTAAGATGGCCCTCCAATTTAGGACCACCATAATGGATAAATATGGACCACACATTATATGTAAAGTTGGAGCCAATGAGTATCATATTAGGACAATTAAGTGGGCCTAAAAGAAAATATGGGCTTAAGGGTTTTTAAGAGGAAACTTTCACATTAATTTTGACAGAAGAACAAATGTTGTTCTTCCTCCTCAAAGCTCTCATCCATTCTTGAGCAAGAAGGCTGGAGTAGAGAGACTGCGATTGAAGTCTTAATTTCCGTTATTAATCAATAGGGAATGAAGCACATAAGGCATATCAATTACTTTAATAAAGATTCATAAGAGCAACTCCAATGGTTGGCTAAATCATATTATAGCTTGTGATGCCATATCAACTTTTTACGCTACACAATTCCTAGCTATTTTTTACTCCAATGGTTGGCTACTTGCCACTTATTATTTTGTACGTGTAAAACATCATTTTGGTTTTGCCATATTTTTCAAGCTAATTAGCTCTACAAAGCTAATTTGCCTAACAAAGCTAATTTAGGACATGTGCACCAATGGTTTAGCTACTCGATTAACATTTATAATATTTGCAAGCAAGTCCCTACAAGAAACCATTGGAGTTGCTCTAATAACCCGTGTATGCGATTCTGGTACTGTTTTGATGTTTGTAGATATCAAACGGGAGATGTACAACATTTATGGAATTTATATCGGAATTCCAGGTGAATTGATCAATGAAGCAAGATGATGGATAGGAGAAAAAATAAACAAGAAATTCACCAGTAGTTGTAGTTGATTTCAAATGTTGTAGAACCGAGATTGTTTCATGAAAATCAATCAATCAATCAATCAATCTAATAGAGGTGTTTTTGTTTCTTTACTAGGGTTACGGAAATTAACAAGCAGCCTGATTTTAGGGAATTTGTGGTAAACAAAAAGGGTGTCAACTCTCAAGGCACCTTTTCCTTTGTGCTTTTTTGGGCTTCCCTTGGAACTTCGTTACATATTTAATTTGAAGGCTTTGTTGGGGTGGAGAATTTTTTGGGTTTTAGAACTTTTAGGTATGATAATTAAGGCGTCTTGCATGATTCTTGAGGCGTAATTCTAGATTTTCAAGAGTTGAGGTGATCTTACTAAAACAGATGTTGAGAAGGTTTACATTCATGGCATAGCTTTAGGATTTACACTTCCAATATTTCTCTCAAGCACTGTGGGATATAGGGACGTGCATACTTGTTTTGATTTCACCTCTTTAAACATTATTCTCTTCCCGAGTTTCCGTTTGTTCTTGTTTTCTATTAGTACAACACTTTTTTGCCGATAACTGAAAATGGCTTTTGCTTGTGCAGACATATGTTTTTTGTTACTATATTTACTTTCTATTTTCACTCGTTAAACTATTTTATCAGGGTTTCTTGCTTTCATGGCTTCTGGAAACAACATTTTGTTGTAATGCAGGGTTTGGACATTCTATGATCCTAGACTCAGCTTATACAGGAGATACGTTTAACAGTCGTCGATATTTTCATGTTCGATGTATCTTTCTTTAGATTCTTGCTGTATTTTTAGCAAAAGTGGGGTTACTATATATCTCATAGGATAATAGAAGTGCTAGGGCTTTCTAAAATATTTTTTTTGGCAATGAAGTTCCACTTTAAAGGCTAAAACATTTGTAGAAATAGAATCTTAAGTGCCGCCTGATTCTTCCAGCCCGTGCTGGATGAAACAAAAGGTCTTCATTATGGTTCTTAATAATTTGGAGCAGCACAAACTATTATTCCGTTAAGGTTGTTATTAGACTAGAAAACTTGTCCTTATTTCTATTGTAATCTTCCAAGATCCAAGTATCCCTTGTGTAAGTCGATATGTTATACGGCTAATAACCTACCACTATTCTCCGTGATTCCAGAATTACCATGTTTATCCAAGAAAAAACAGGTTCCACTAAAATATCTCTTGGTCGACTTTTGATAATAGATCATCCTTTCTTAAGTACCTTATAGCAAAGATCTTGATCATTTCTTGAGATTTTTCTTTCGTTCTTAGATCATTATATGAAATCCAGGTTGGGATTAGGGAAGATGATTTTAAGGCAATTGGAGCACATACTGTTGGCGCAGACTTATACTCCCATTACCAGGAGTTCCAGTTACCAGAGCATGAGGTGTTCCTCCATCGCTAGGTTCTTCACATCATCAGGAGGGCCTCGAGCTTTCTCCTCCATGGTTACTAGATCCTGCAAGGCGGGTTTCAGGGTTTTCTTCTTTTGGTTGTCAAGATTTCAGCACATGTATCTTTTTGTGACAATAACTGTATTTGGATATTGTTGTAGTTATTTTGCAATTCCTAATCATTAGCACATGCAACGTGCAGATGGAGTCCGAATCTTTTACGTTTGGGCCTTACAAAATAAATCCAAAAGAAGTATTTTACTCTACCAATCTCTCTTACGCCATGGTGAATCTGCGGCCCCTTCTCCCTGGTAAACCTTTTCACATTGTTCATTGTTCCTTTAATATTATTGATTAACTTTTTTGCTCTACTCTCCATACTCTTGCTTGCTTCCAGCGTCTAAGATTCCTCATTTTGTTTTTTTTTGCAGGTCATATCCTCTGTTTTTTATGATATTGAGTTCCATATGATGTCCTGTTCTGTAAATTTTCCACTTAACCGGACAATTTCAAGCTACATATTAGTTCATGCTTGCACATATATAGTAGTAGGCCTACGAACTATATGTTAGTATTATAATTACTATATCAAACCCAGATAGATTGTTATACATACGATCGTAACATAACGTAAGAGTGAACTTCAAACTTTGCTAGTATTTATTTCAAACATCTTGCATAGTGAAGAAATACGTTCAAAGCACCTTCTCTCACATTATTTTTGAGGCTCCAGTTTGGATTTCATTTACTTCCCCATGTACATTTTTAGGGGACTTTCCTATGAACATACTTCAGGTTCCTTTTAAAGGCTGTCATACTGGATTTTTAAGGTTTTACTTGGAATCAGTGGACTTAAGTGTTTTATGCCTCCGATTATCATATCTTAATATGTGGTGTGAGTTTATTGGTGATTGTTGTATGGACGCCTGATGGTTGCTGTATCAGTGCATTTGAAACTAAGTATTGTCTGCTTGTGTGTGTGTCGACATGTGATGGAAGATATTCATGATTTTCATCTGCATTTATAATGCCCTGTTGATTTTTTTTTTAGTCTAAACTTATAACTAAATTCCCCTCAAGTAAAGAAAAGAAAAGAAAAGAAAAGAAAAAGCTTATAACTGAATTTGTAAATTTTTTCTAGACAGGAAGGAACATGTTAATGCTTGAGTTTTCTGTTTGCTTGGTTTACTTAACATTTCTTACATGTACTTGTCTCCCCGAGGCGTGAAGTCAAGCGCTTTGCCGATCTCACTAGTGATGAGACTTGTGACTTATGGCTCACTGCACAAAAAGTTGGCAGCCAGTTGGAGCTCTACCATAAAGCATCGTCGCTAACTCTTGCAATCCAAGTACGTACTGCAACATCACAGTAACTTTAATGAAATATTTTGTTCTTCTGTTTTCTATTTTGTGTGTCATGTTTGCATTTATGAATTTGTTTGATTAAGGTATGTTGTTCTTTCCCCTCATTTCCCCCTCATATTTCTCAAATCACAATAGCAAAGTTTAGTTAAGTAAGATTAAAACATTGAGACCTCTTGGTAGACATATTACTGTACTGCTAATGCTGACCCAAGTAATACTGTTTTTTGATTTTTAGTATCATACTTTAGGTAGTTCTAGCCTTCTAGGGAGGACCATAATATAGTTATGTCTAATAGATAGGAAGCACTGATTCATACTTCACTGAACATTTGTTTGCCCATACGATTTATATTACCTTGTTGTGACTTCCACTTATTCGTTACTCTCCCGTTCTCCACACATTCGGACTTTAAGACTGATGTTGGACCAATAATTTCTTTTCCATTATATTTGTGAAAGTTACACAAAATATTTTTAGATTAAAATACTATTTTAGAGAACATGGCTATCAGTTTTCACACCTGTACATCAACATGTATTTCATTAAGTTATTGGGATAGAGAATTTTGGTGTCTCGTTTGGCTAATATATAGGTCTATAGTATCTTCAATTCAGCTTTTTTTTGTTGTTGACACAGTTGGATATTTTCCGGCTTTAAAATGAGCGTGCAGTTTCTTTTTACTGATTTCTGAATTAACTTTAGCCGCCGCTTGGCGCTCTCTCACCTCATACTCATGATGTAGGGACAAGACTAGAGGTTCTAATGACTTCATGTCCTGGATCATCCACTGATATCTAGTTAAAGTATTTTCATTTGATTTTTTTTCCCCAGAAATATTTTTCGTTAGTTATGTTTGTACACATGCTGCAGCATCTTCCATTTCAATGGAACCCTATGGGGTTATATATTTGATGAATTATCCTCTATCAGAAATTCAGAGTACATCTTAAAATGATCATTGAATGCATGTCATCCGTTTTGATCAGTCAATTTAACTAGCAAGTATATTATGAAATCTCAGGATGGGCCTCAAGCAGGACAGACTGTACCACACGTCCACATTCATGTACTTCCTCGGAAGGGCGGTGATTTTGAGAAGAATGATGAGATCTATGATGCGGTAAACCTGAGTATGCTTTCTAAAGTTCCCGTTAACCTGAGTATGCAACTTGTTCACTCACTTTCCTGATCTTTGTGGAACCAGATTGACGCTAAGGAGAAGGAATTAGCTCAAAAGCTGGACTTGGACAAGGAAAGGAAGGATAGAACCCTTGACGAGATGACTCAGGAGGCAGACAAATACAGGGCTCTGTTCGCCTAACTGTTAATGCAGAATGATGCGTGCTTCTGTTCAAACTTCTCCGTAGTTTCACTTTCCTGCTTGTTAGGAACACTCTTGGTTTCGTCAGAAACTAGGTTTTATGCAACTTACTATAGTATGCAATAATGATTGAAATATTAATGCTAGGTCATGCAGGGTTAAATTTTTTCTAGACGGCGAATGCTCTCTGCAAACTCCAGAAGAGTCGTATTTTCTTGCTTCAGGTCATTTCTAAACAGTATTTGAACATCTAATTGCATGCCACAATCCAACCAAATGTACTGTATGTGATTGTATTACATGAGGGGTTGTCCGGTTATGTATTGTGTCACTGTTTGTCTAAATCACTACCATTTGGGACTTCAGTTGCTACTCCCATTAGCGATTTTATTTAGTATTATAACATTCCCTTATTTTCTTATTTGTATATTTATGATACTTCGTATTTTATATTCTGTATTTCTTAGTTGTATTTGCTTGGCCATTGAAAAAGGAACTCTATAAGAGTATAAGGTGATGAATTCTGCTGTATATGTGTTTCGGAATTACGGTTGTATTTGTTGGTTAACTTTCTTATTCCTATTTTAAAATTCCTTTTGGTTTTTGTGAAAAAGTTGATTCACCAGATAAATTTTGAGCACCAGTTCCTAAAATGTTCCCCTTCCTTGACCCTAAGCCCGTTACAGGCCAATAAATAAAATCTTTATAAAAATGGATAAAAGTTATCCAATGTACAATAAATTTATTTATATCGAATTTTCGTTGAAGTTTTTGGGTGCTTTGAGTTTGGTTACGTTGTTACGTAGAATTGGAAAAGGCTAGGGATACACATGGTGTACAAAAGCATCTTACACACCACCACTTATATCTAGACACCTCATATATTCCATTGAAAAAAGGGGGGAAAACAAAAACTAAAATAGAGATTTTAGGCGGTATTGTTTTTCACTGTTTTGCGCCATAAAACCCTTGTTTAGCGGGAAATTTTGGTTGAGCGCCAACATCACCTTCAAGGTCATCTTCTACATATTATTTTCTGCCATTAATAACCAGAAAACCTTCAATTTCTGACATTAAAGGTTATGTTTTTTTTTACAAATTTTTTATTCCATCCTCCATTTACACAAATAATTCGTGGGATGATTTTCGAATTGAATGAGTTCGTGTGTTTAAACAACGGTTCTCCTTTACTCTGCCCCTCTCACCTCTTCTTCAAAACTCCGTTCCTAGGTAAGGATTAATCGTTGGCTCCCCTCTCCCACTCTCAACTTCTCAATTTTCCAAGTTTCCCCAAATGTTATGCTTCAATTTTTTCTCAAATTGGACTCGAATTTATTTAATTAGGGATTCATTTTTTCCAATTATCTTCTAATTTTACTCACAAATCTTCTTTCAAACCTTGAAATCAAATAATTTTTTATTTTTGAGTTTTCCCCCAAATTCTAGGGTTCTTCGTTCTTCGGCGTTTTGATCGAAAGATTGACCGGATTTTAATCGGGGGTTGGTCGGTGGTTTGGTTGCGATTCTTGGGTTTGTTGTTTGGAGCAAGGAATACTCATTCCACAATCGGCAATTCACCTTTTCCCCTCCGAAGTTCATTGTCGTCCGAGCGATGGCGGACCACAGAGGCGGCAATCTGGAACCTCAAATTGATAGATTCGGTTTGATTTCTTGATCTTCTTGATTAATTCATTTGTTTACAATTTGCTACTTGATGATTGTTGGAGAATTTTTGGGCGATTTTATTACAATTTTCTGTTTGATGACTGTTGAAAATCGGCCGAAAAATAGTTTTTTGAAGTAGTTGATGTTATTAAGACTAGTCACTGGAAGAATGCGTTGCCACAAATTCATAGGGGACAAGGTGATCTTGAGGTTAAGGTTACCCCAAATGAGATTTTCGATGGAACTGGTAAAATAGGAGTTCAGTTATCTCCTAATGTTAGTACTAGAGAAGGTTCGGATGTCAGCTAGAAGCTCTGGTTCCTTACTCAATAATGGCCATTATCCAATTACTGGGCAAGGTTTTTTTTCCTGTAATTTATGTTTCACTTGAGATTTACATTTTTGTTCTGTGTGTTTTGTATGTTTTTGGGTGTCAATTATTTATTTATGGAGTACTGCAATTGTTTGGGTCCGTTTTAGATTCCAGCGCAATTTGTAGATTCATGCATTAGACAACAACAGAAACTATTCAAGTGCCAACATATAAAAACATCATGAGGTATCTGTCAGAGGGACAATAAGATCTTCCAAACAAATATCATACGGAAAGAGCATGCATTCAAGAAATAGATGAAGATAGCATATAAGTGTGCACTGGAAATATGTAAACGTGGTAAATTGTTGTCAACAAGTCCTTCGTAGACTTAGCTTCAAACACTATACTATGCTTCTGTGTTTCTGCAGGTTGTGCATCAGATGATTCTGATGTGTTAACAACAATCAGATTGGTTGTAGGTATTGGTTAGGTTATTGTTGGTTCTGGGGCCTGTGATATTTTGTTTGATACGGAGTATTTATACACCGCCTGGAGGTTCAATCAGTAGAGCCTAGGCAACGTCAGGGGTCTGCTCAGGTTGACTTTTGTTGAAACGTTGCCTGATCATGTCTGTTCCGATTTGTGTTACTGCTATGGTGTTGGTCCAGTCTGGAAGGGTTGATTCTTTCAGCTACTGATGCTTCACGATCGTACTTTCAAATGGAGTGTTTTTTTGTCATTCAGGTCAACTTTTGACTAGAGTTGACTTCTTTTTTAGTTTGCGTTTTTTGATTTTGTTGAGCTTTCTTTTGTGCTCGATTGTAGGCTTTACTTTTGGGTCTTGTGTACAAGTGAACTTTGAAATGAGATTTTTTTTTTTAGTCTCATATGTATTATAAACATACTTTTAATAAGAAATGAAACTTTTATCTATGCGTAATTGTTTATATATATATATATATATATATATATTTATATAATATATATATATATATATTAAAGAGCGATTAAATTAATCTCGATTATTGTTGTTGTTGGGGCGACGACTAAAGACTTATTAAGCATAGTAATTTCCGACGACTAAGGTGATTGAACGACAAAGCATTGAATATCGGAGCTTTGGTCAGGTTGCAATTGAGAAATCCGAAATTCGAAATTATAAACTAAAAATGTAATCCCAATTGAAATCAGATTTAATAAATTAACATTCAACCATTTTATGGGATCATAGTTTAGTCATAAAAATATCAAAATATTGGATGTACATTTTTTCAACCTTAACATGGATTTTTTGGCAACTCTTTGCTCTTATGGAGTTATGGGGACTATCGGAAATTTTTTTCCTCAAATGATCCCATAAAAAGATGTAATACATAAAGAAAGGAAGTATGATTCTGCATTTCTATATCCAAGCTCAACTTTTCGGCAAGATTTTTTTCTTACCGTAGATTTAATACATAAACAAAACAAAAAATCAACTTTTCGATATGCCAAGCTTACATAAACAAAATGTTTATTGATCTCCAAATAATTTTTTTATTACCATATGTCTAAACATGTTCAATAGTAACGATATCCAAAATCAATAACTTTTTACGTTGTAAATTAATTATTTAGATCACAACTTTGAAAAGATAGATTCAATTACTAATTAAGCTTGGTTACGTTTACACGAAATCGTTTAACTTTTGTACAAATTCAGTTATATTTGTTTCTGAAAAGCTAATCCTCCTCTTTGCAGCTAAGAGTTGAGGATATTTCACTCTGAGGAGTAAAATAGAGTAAGTTGCTTGATCCCAAAATAAAGGCCAATAGTGATTTTATAGGGCCTTAGCGATGTCGCTTTTAAGATGGACAAAGGGCATAATGAGACTCAAAATATGTTATAGCTTGCTGTCAAAGAAATAATGAATACAACCAGGAGGACAATTTTTTGTATTGGCTGGAGAAAGATTATATCAATCCATTTGAGCAAAAATGGTGCTTAGATATGGAGTAGTCTTCACTTTTAAAGATTATATCAAGCCACCACCAAATTGAAAAAATTAGTTGTAACAAAACTGTATTTAATTTCACTACGATTATAGAGGATGATTCCACTTTTAAAGAAATCATAACATAAAAATCTCAAACTCAACTGAAGTAGATTAAAACAAATTTATTTCCAAGGAGTAATGTGTTGATACCCCGTTGTCACAATAATCACTGCTACACTGCTTTAACATCTACTCTAACTACGCTCACCCGTGTTCGATTCCTAACAAGAGGCCGAAAATAAAAATTTAAAAGTGTAAATAAACATTTTATTGGATCATATTTTAGTCATAAAAATATCAAAATATTGGATGTACATTTTTTCAACCTTAACATGGATTTTTTGGCAACTCTTTGCTCTTATGGAGTTTTAGGGACTATCGGATTTTTTTCCCTCAATATAAAAAAGGGGTTTATTGGTGATAAAGATTGGTTTTTTCTTATAATAAATATTACATATTTTTATGGTTACACAAGCGATTATAATAAAACATAACGATACCAGAAAACAGCTAACAACCTCCAAAGAAGATTTTTTTCTTACCGTATGTTTGGACCTGTATAATATTTACGATCTCCAAAAATAATGACCTCGTATGTTGTAGATAAATGGTTTAGGTTGTAACTTTGAAAAGTAAGGTTACATGTTGATTGTTTTTTGTTAACCTTGATTATGATTATTCGGGATCATTTTACATTTAAAGAAATAAAATTTAAATAAAATCAAACTCGACTAAAATAGATGTGTAACTCCTAACATTTTTAAAATAACCTAAATTGTTCATATCCTTTATAATACAAAATAGTTTTGCTACCACCAAGATTGAAAAAGTTAGCTGCAAAACATTGTGTTAACTTTGACTACCATTATATGAGATTATTTTACCTTTAAAGGAATCATAATTAGAAAATATCTCAAACTCAACAAAATTAGATTAAAACAATTTTATTTCCAAAGATTAACGTGCTGATATCCCTTATCACAATGGTCATTGTTACGCTGCTTTAACTTCTGCTTTAATTTTGCACCTGTGTTCGATTCCTAACAAGAGCCCACAAATTTTTTAATTTAAGTATTAACAACCGTTTTATGGGATCATTTTAATCATGAAAAGATCAAAATTTGGATGTTTTTTTCACTTTTAACTATGATTTTTTGGCTACTCGTTGCCTTTATGGGGACTATCAGATAATTATTTGTCCTCATTATAAAAAAGATGTTGGTTGTTGGAAATATAAAACTGGATTTATCATTTAATTATGTGTTTACATATTTTTATGATTAAACAAGGGGTTACAATAAGTTTAATGATACCAGAAAATGTTTACCGATCTCCAAATTAATTTTTTTTATTACTGTATGCCTAAACATGTAAAATAGTAACGATATCCAAAAAAATCAACTTCGTACATTGTAAATAAATTCTTTTGATCATAACTTCGAAGAGTTAGTTTTTAATTACTAAGTTTAGCTACGATTACACATTATCATATGTTTTTTGTCATCCTGGTCAACTTTTGACTGGAGTTGACTTATTTTTTAGTTTGCGTTTTTTTTTGGTTACGTTGATCTTTATTTTGTGTTGGATTGTAGGTTTTACTTTTGGGTCTTGTATACAAGTGAATTTTGAATTGAGAAATATAACTTTTTTAGTCTCATACGAAGTATGTATTATAAGCATACTTTTATATATGTGTAATTGTTTATGTATCAATATATAAGAGCGATTAAATTAATCTCGTTTGTTATTGTTGTTGGGGCGGCGACTAAAGCATAGTAATTTCCGACGACTAAGGTGATTGAACGACAAAGCATTGAACAACGGAGCTTTGGTCGGGTTGCAGTTGAGAATTCCGAATTAAATTCGAAATTGTAAACTAGAAATGTAATCCCATGTGAAATCAGATTTAATAAGTTAACAATCTTTAGTCTCAATTGAAATTCAGTACATCATAAAAAAATATTAAATGCCAAAAAAAAAAAAAAAATATGATAACAATTTCTTTTTAAATTACACTTTTGGAGGATCGAACAATAACCTTAGTGGTAGGATGATCAAGTAACTAGTTTAGCGGGGGTGTAATTTTACCTTTAAATAAAATCAAACTCAACTGAAATAGATGTATTACTCCTAACATTTTTATAATAACCTAAATCATTCACATCGTTTATAATACAAATAAATTTGCCACCACCAAATTGAAAAATTTAGCTGCAACAAAACTTTATTTAATTTCCCTGCTACTATAGAAGATCATTTCACTTTTAAAGAAATCATGACATAAAAATCTCAAACTCGACTAAAGTAGAATAAAAGAATTTTCTTTCTAAGGATTGATGAGCTGATACCCCCTTGTGGCAATGTCACTGCTACACTGCTTTAACATGTGTTCGATTCCTACCAAGAGCCCAAAAATAATTTGTTTAAAGTGTAAAAAAACATTTTATGGGATCATATTTTAGTCATACAAAAATCAAAATATTGGATATACATTTTTTTCAACCTGAACATGGATATTTTGGCAACTCGATGCTCTTATGGGGACTATCAGATAATTTATCGTCCTCAATATAAAAAAGGGTTTATTGGTGAAATAAGATTGGTTTTTCCTTATATTAAATATTACATATTTAATTTTATGGTCACACAAGAGCTTATAATAAAACATAACGATACAAGAAAATAGCTAACGATCTCCAAAAAAGATTTGTTCTTACCGTATGTTTGGACTTGTATAATATTTTGAAAAATGACTTTGTATGTTGTAGATAGATTGTTTAGGTGTAACTTTGAAAAGTTAGGTTACATGTTGATTTTTTTTATTAACCTTGATTACCATTATTCGAGATCATTTTATATTTAAAGAAATTAAATTTTAAATAAAATCAAACTCAACTAAAATAGATATGTAACTCCTAACATTTTTATAATAACCTAAATTGTTCATATCTTTGATAATACAAAATAGTTTTGCCACCACCAAGATTGGAAAAGTACGCTAACGCAACACATTGTATTAACTTTGACTACCCTTATACAATATTATTTCACCTTTAAAAGAATCATAATTAAAAAAAATCCCAAACTCAACAAAATTAGATTAAAACAATTTAATTTCCAAAGATTGATCTGCTGATACCCCTTATCACAATGGTCACTGTTACGTTGTTTTAACATATACTTTAATTGTGCACCCGTGTTCATTTCCTAACAAGAGCCCACAAATAATTTTATTTAAGTATTAACAACTCTTTTATATGATCATTTTAATCATGAAAATATCAAATTTTGATTTTTTTTCCCCACCTTTTAACTATGATTTTGTGGCTACTCGTTGTCTTTATGGGGACTATTAGATAATTATTTATCCTCATTATCAAAAAAATTTTGGTTGTTGAAAATATAAATTTGGTTTTATTGTTTAATTATGTATTATATATTTTTATGATTACACGTGATCATTTAAATTTTGAAGAAATTAAATTTAACCAAACTCAAGTAAAATAGATCTTTAATTTCTAACATTTTCATAAATATCTACGTAGTTTGCTTCTTGTTATAATAGAAAGCTACGACCACCACCAAGATTTTGACATACAATTTGAAATTTTGACATACCATTTTATGAGATAATTTAAGTCATGAAAAGTTCAAATATTGGATGTTTTCACATTATTTATGATTTTTTGGCTACTCGTTGCCTTTATCGAAACTATCAGATAATTAATTGTCCTCATTATAAAAAAAAAAGAGTTGGTTGTTGGAAATATAATTCTTTTATTTTTTATTATGTACTATATATTTTATGATTACACAAGGACACACAATAAGCTTAACGATACTAGAAAATATTTACCGATCTCCAAATGAATTTCTTTATTACCGTATGTCTAAACCTGTTAAATAGTAATGATATCCCAAAATAATACTCCCTCTGTCCCTTAATACCCGACTTGTTTTGACCGGACACGCTTGCCGATGCACAACTTTGACCACCAATTTCTTTAACTATATATTATAAAATTTATAAAAATATTAATATTTTGAAAATATACATTTAGATGAAGCCAACAATATATTATATACTAACATTTATTTTCATATACTGGAAATAAAATAGGGTCAAAGCGAATTATGTGAATAGTGCAAAAAGTCAAAACATGTCAAATATTAAGGGACGGAGGGAGTAACTCTTACGTTGTAATAAATTGTTTAGATTTCAATAACTTCAAAGAGCTAGATTTAAATAACTAACTAAGTTTGACTACGTTTACACGAAATCATTTAACTTTGGAAGAAATTAAATTTAAATAAAACCAAACTCAAGTAAAACAGATACGTAATTTCTAACATTTTCATAAACATCTAAGTTGTTTGTTTCTTGTTATAACGCAAAATGACGACCCACCACCAAAATTGGAAAACACAATGTATTATAACTTTATCTATGATTAAAAGGATCATTCGACCTTTTAAAAAAATCACATTCAGAATTCTCAACCTCGGTAAAATTAGACAAAAATAATTTTGTTTGCAATGACTTACGTGCTGATACCCCTTACTACAATGGTCACTACTCTACTGATATAACATATACTCTAAGTGTGTGTGCCAGTGTTCGATTCTTGTCAAGAGCAAATAAAATAAATTTTTAATTGTGACAAACCATTTTTATGGGATCATTTTGGTCATGAAAAGATCAAATTGTTGATGTTTTTCTTCACCTTTAACTATGCTTTTTTAAGTTTAAAGATATGAGTATCAGTACATGCTTTTTCTTTCATTATCCATCGACGAATCATATGAGTACATGCATTTTTTTTTTCAAGACATAACAAAAAGTTTTCTGATGAAGCTACACATGATAATTAAACTCAAAGTCTAAATTTCATTGTTTACAACAAACATATTTTTTGAAAAATCATTATATTATTCATAATATCTGAAACTTAAATTACATCTAAGAGTTTATGATATGCAAAAGATTGGTCGTTTCACACATCTGTCATTACAGTCCACATCATATATTGTCGAAATAGCATATCGTTACTCCCTAATAACTGGATGAAAAGATAAAGAAAATTGGATAAAATTTATGAATAAACTTACAAATGATCCCATAAAAAGATTCAATACATAAAAAAAAAGGAAGTATTGTTTATTATGATTCCGTAAATACTAAAAAGAAATCATAAAAACAATAATAATATAAAACAACAATTGCCCAAAGGAAAAAAAGAGATGCACATATAAAGGATCGAACGCAGGTCTAGGGGCAGTGTAAAGATGATCATATAAACTTCGGTGTAACCAGTTTGGCAAGGGGTATCAGCACATCCATTTGTGCTAGAAAATATATAATATATTTGAGATTTTGAGAATATAGATAAGGTTTTATAAGCAGCGAATGTTTAGATTTCATAATACATAAAATGATCCCATGTATTAAAATACATACTTATAAAATTTAATTTTCATTGAAAAAACATACGGAGTACTTCCTAGTAAAAATATAATAAAAAAAAGCTTTTTTGCCAATAACCCCTTATTGAATTAGGACCGAATATTGTATTATTATCTATGATTAAAAAGGATGATTTCACCTTTAAAGAAATCTTATTCGGAATTCTCAAACTCCGTAAAATTATATTAAAAAGTTTCGTTTGAAATGACATATGTGCTGATCCCTCTTGCTAAGGGGGTCACTACTACATTGCTATAACATCTACTCGATCTAACTGCGAGAACTCGTGCTTGATTTTTGACTAGAGAAAAAATAACCAAATTTTTAAATGTGACAAACTAAATTATGGGATTATTTTAGTAAATAAAACATCAAACTTAATATTGAATATTTTTTTCAACTTTAACTATGATTTTTTGGTAAATCGTTATCTTTATGGGGACTATCTGATAATTAGTTTACCTCATTATCAAAAAAGAGTTGGTTGTTAAAAATATAATTTATTTTTTAAAAATTATATACTACATATTTTTCTGATTACACAAAGGCTTACAATAAAACTTAAAGATACCAGAAAATGTTTACCAATCTCCAAATGAAATTTTTATTACGTATGTCTAAATCTGTAAAATAGTAACGTTATCAAAAAATATAACTCCGTACGTTGTAAATGAATTGTTTAGATCAAACTTCGAAGAGTTAGCCTTTAATTACTAAGTTTGGCTAAGATTACACAAGATTATATAACTTTTGAAGAAATTAAATTTAAATAAAAATAAACTCAAGTAAAATATATAGATGTGTAACTCTTAACATTTTCATAAACATCTACTGAGTAAGTTGTTTACTTCTTGTTATAATACAAAATTATGACCCACCACCAAAATTAGAAAAAATAGCTAGAACACATGAATGTGTTATAATATTATCTAGGATTATAAAGGATCATTTCACCTTTACATAAATCATATTTAGAATTCTCAAACTCGGTAAAATGATCAAAAGATTTATGTTTGCAATGACTTACGTGTTGATACCCCTTGCTACAATGGTCACTACTAAGCTGTTACAACATCTACTCTAACTGCGCAAACCTGTGTTCGATTCTTCTCAGGAGGATAAGTAACCAAATTTTTAATTGCGGATCAAAACCATTTTACGGGATCATTTTAGTCATGAAAAGATCAAAATATTAGATAATTTTTTGGTTACTCGTTTCCTTTATGGAGAATGCACTTATTGCTTTTATGGGGAATTAAAGATAATTAATTGCTGATTGTGTTGGGAACTTAAAACAAATTTGAAATTCAAAATTAAAATTTCAAAACACATTTCAAATTTCAGTTTAAAATTTTCAAAAGAAATAGAATCTTCTAAAATTGAGGTGGCATATTATAAGTGGTGGTGTGCAAGATACTCTTGCACACCTTGTGTACCTCTATCATCATCCCGTAGAATTCCAAAGCATTGTGCAGCGGCCAAAGTGAGCTGATTTTCACGGTGTAATTGATTCCCACACGTCTCTTTTGATTGGCAACTACTTTCCAACTGAAACTCAGAAACACACTTTCTTGCAACCAAAAAATTTAGAAATAAAAAAATAGAGAAATAAGGACCCACCAAGCTACTTGTTGAATTCATGACCATGTTTTCTTGAGATTTTTTCTACCAGAATCCAAAATAAATGTTTATTAAAAAAAAAAGAATAAAAATGCCTTAATTTTCATGTTTTGCCAAAAACCCACAAACACAAGAAAACAGTTCAATATTTGTGGTGTGGGTCCAAACATCAAAGCACTTAAACACCCCACATTTTGTTGTCACACCCGCATACCATAAATTTCTAGCTCTTTCATATTTGAGTTACTAAATTAAAATTAAAGATCATATTTTATTTAATTTATTAAACTTGGGATAAAAAAAATACTTGGCCAAAACAAAAAAAAAAATACTTAGGATAAAAAAAATACTTAGCAAAAAAAAGAAAACCTTGGGAAAAAAAAAGTGAAAAGTGGGAATTGAAGATGGCTTTGCAGTTGAATGGTGCTGCAAATTGGTGTTTGTATGGTAGCCAAAGAAACAGAAATGTGATAAGGGCAGTTACATCATTCGAGGATAATGCTTCAGTTAAGTCCATTGATGAAGGAAAGGTCAAGTTAGGAGGGTCTAATCTGGAGGTCACTAGGTTAGGTGTTGGTGCTTGGTCTTGGGGTGATACCAGTTATTGGAACAACTTTGAATGGGATGGTAAATTATTTTTCTCTATCTCTTTCTTTGACATTTACATACTGTCCGGAACTAATATATAGTCATGTTGATAGTGTAACACAGTTTGATGTAGTATTATTACAACTAAATCAGGACGGAGGGAGTATTTATTCATAAACCATTACTGTTCTAGAAAAGGTGACAATATTTTCCGGACATCCTAAAACAGGATACATGACTGCATTCTGAATGAATGGGTATCAAATTATTCTGAATAGAAACTCAAATTATTGATCTTTGTTTGATAACTTCTTGTTGGTGGACATTCATGAAGTTCATTAGGAGGGTGTGTCAGGAGACAGATACTTGGATAAGAAAAGTAGTCTGATGTGAGTTTTAGAGGAGACATTAACCTTTATACTTGTACTGAATTAACTGTTCCTGCCGGTACGTTTTTCCTACTTGAGCACAGTGAAAAAGAGTTGACAGTGGAATTGGTATTTTTATGATATGGCAGACAGGAAGATGAAAGCAGCAAAGGCAGCATTTGACACAAGTCTTGATAATGGAATTAGTTTCATTGACACTGCCGAGGTCTACGGCTCTAAGGTCAGATTTTACTCCATTCAACTATGTTCTGTTTCATCAAATTAACAGCATAATGTTTATTGGCTTCAAAACCTTGTCACTGTGATTCTTTCACTCACCTTTCCTGCAGTTCTCTTTGGGTGCAATCAACTCTGAAACTCTTCTTGGAAGGTAATACTAGACTACAACTGCTTGCAACATGCAATTTCATCAAATTAACATCACAATGTTTAGTGACATAAAAACTGTTGCTTCTATTCTGTAGTCATGACTTCTGAATCCCTTGATAGGTTTATTAAGGAGCGGAAAGAAAAGGATCCGGGAGTTGAGGTTGCAGTTGCGACAAAGTTTGCTGCACTGCCATGGAGATTAGGACGTGAAAGTGTTGTCAAAGCACTAGAGGACTCTCTCTGTCGCCTTGGTCTCTCATCTGTGGAGCTCTATCAGCTACACTGGTAAGCATCATCTTACAATAAAAGTGGCCAACATCTATGTTATTATGTCAGTCTCTTTGTGAAAGGATTTGAAGTTAATTACTGTATTTTGCTGATTGATTCCAGGCCTGGAATCTGGGGAAATGAAGGTTACTCCTTTATATCATCATCATCATCATCATCATCATCATCATCATCATCATCATCATCATCATCATCATCATCATCATCATCATCTGGAGTTTAAGCAATCTAACTTCTGTAAGGATGACTTTTCCAGGGTACATTGACGGTCTTGGTGATGCTGTTGAGAAAGGCCTCGTCAAGGCTGTTGGGGTTTCCAATTATAGCGGTATGTCAATACTTATTTTGCTTAATTTGGTTTATGCATCCCTTTATTTTGGATTTTTGGTTAAGGGAACTCCTGAAACCTGAATTTTGTTACATATTTTCTGTCATGATACTTGGACTGTCAAAATTTTCCTAACCAAAATTAGAACTGGTGATCTTTCTCGGTTTCAGAGAAGAGGCTACGTGAAGCTTATCAGAAGCTAAAAAAGAGAGGCATCCCTCTGGCTTCAAACCAAGTCAACTATAGCCTTATCTACAGGCTACCGGAGGAAAATGGTGTCAAGGCTACCTGTGACGAGCTTGGGATCACTTTGATTGCTTATTCACCAATTGCTCAAGGTTTGTGCTTCAAATCACTTCTCACATTCCCAACATATATACCTCTTTCTAGTTGCCAAGGGGAACATACCAAAGCCTTGCCAAAATGCCGAGTCTCAAGATTAATCTTTTTTTCTATATGGTTTCAGAAAGAAAGGTTTGTAGGCTTAGGTTTTGTGCTCTTCACCCGATCTGCACTGATTTTTCTAGTTTCTGGTCTGGTCTGGTCTAAATGTTTTCTGTCATTGCTTTTTTCTGGTCTGGTTTGGTTTGGTTTGGTTTTTCTAGTCTGATTTAATAAGCAATAAAAATAAGGTGAAGACTGAAGAGAACAAATCCTTAAGCTCAGCTGCAACTAACATCGAACTTGTTGATCAGTTGATGACATGTTTTATGTTTAGTAACTTGTAGTCATGCTTGTTATGTAACCAAACTTTCAAGCATATTTTCTTATGGCTGTTATCCTCATATATCTGAGCTTTCTGAATGAGAAATCCAAAATTTTCATATGTAATATTCATCCAAAACCCTTCATCAGTAATATTGAATAACCTGTGATATAAATCTATGCAAATATGCAGGGTCCTTGACCGGAAAGTACACACCAGAAAATCCACCTTCTGGTCCACGAGGCCGCATATATACTCGAGAATACCTAACTCAGGTAACTACTATTGGTCCCTGTGCGCACAACTGTGAATGAAATGTTGGATTAAGAGATTAATGCTGCTGAAAATGTTTTTATGCAATAATGCAGCTGCAACCTCTGGTGAATAGAATTAAAGAGATAGGACAGAACTACGATAAGACTTCTACTCAGGTATATATATGTTCTTGATGTGAATTTACTAATCTCTTTTCCCAAGTTAACTGTCTTACCATACTGTATAATTTCCTCATCAGTGTCAGATCATAGAAAAATCAATACTCCTATTTACTTGAAATTTTCTTAACCAAACATTAAGCTAACTTGGACTCGGGTACTTGTGTTAATTAGACGCATATATATCAAAGTAATAACCTTGTTGGCCCCTCACAAGAGCTGACAATGGGTTGAGTTGGGTCAGAATCAAGTCGACCCATTTGTAAATGGGTTAACATTTTTCCAACCCACCCCGAGTTGTTTACTTAAATCGGTTGAGATTCTCAACTCAACCCGACCTGATTATAAATGGGTTGACTTAAAATTGACCCGTTTAAGTTGTTTTTCCAGTTTATATGTAAATTGACTTGAATTTATAACTAAATGGATCATTTTTCCGAGACAAATCTCATAGCAGATAAACTAATACTCCAATATGTATTGAGATTAGAGAGAGAAAAATAAGTATTGGCGGTTGCTAGACGTTAGTTTAAGTTTCTCATATTTATAATTTGTAAAAAGCTAAAAAGACCCAAAATTAAATTTTTTATGAGGGTAGACCTGACCCGATTAGTTATATGGGTTGGAGGGTTGCTTTCGGATTGAATATTTTAACCCGACCCAACCAATTTAATTAAACGGGTTGAAAATCTTAAACCAACCCTTTATTATTGGGTTGGGTTCAGGTCGGGTTGGTGGGTTGGGTCATCTTTTGCCAGTTCTACCTCACAGGCAGTTGTACTTGAGGTGAAATGAAGAATACCTGCAACATAAGCAAAACAATGAAACTATTTCAAGATAATCAGTCATTTTATTCTGATGCCCTTTTTTCTGATTTGTGCAGGTAGTTCTGAACTGGTTAGTAGCACAGGAGAATGTAGTTCCTATACCTGGAGCTAAAAACAGGGAGCAAGCAGCAGAGTTTGCAGGTGCACTCGGGTGGCGACTAAGTGGTGAAGAAATCGCAGAGCTGCGTTCTTTAGCCAAAGAAATTAAGCCTATTATTGGCTTCCCAGTTGAGAAGTTGTAAAAAGTCTGTGGCTTTCATTATTAAGTTAGTTTTGCAGCAAGCCAGACGGTACCCGGTACGGTCATATATGGCTATAGTCGGAGCCATGATACTATACTGCTAAATACTTCTTCCTATAAGTATATGATTGTAAATAGATTTGGATCATGCTAAATCACAGTTTTATTCTTACATACTTGTACACCAAGTACAATAACACATGTTTGGTATTCTCATGAAAAGATCAGAAAGAGCATTTCATTGCTTGTACCTTGTGTAAGGCTAAGCATATCATGTCGCCATTAATCTCTATTATATGTATAAACTAACTCCGAAAGAGTTTGATATCCACCTAAAATGCTTAAATTAGCCTTACTTTTCTATATATTCTTTCAAACCATAATACTTTCATTGTCAATATACTATGAGTTGTCGTGCATGTTTTTTGAAATGTGAAACACACATCGTGTGCATTTAAATGACCTATATTCCCTATCAGGTGAAAACTAATGTTAGTATTCTTCAATTGCTATGCTAAGAAATGAAGACTTCCAAGTATAGTCATGAATCAAGATGGATACAGTCAGGGACTGTATCAAGTTCGCCCGTTTTCGGCCTTTACTCTAATTCACAAATCACCTATAGAAAATGTCAAGTGATCCACAAACACATTTTAAAGCCATTTAGAATGAAAATCAATGGATTTTATTTATTTATTTTTGTTTCTACCATATAGGATTTTTCGAATAGGAGGCCACCATGTGAAATTTCCTTACACTTTTCAAGAGTAGACATTCCACAATTAGATTTCCATGAAAAACTTGAGCAGCTAGGTGGATATTGACATATAATACCCTAAAATCACAATGCTTTTTTGTGGGTACTTACTTCTTAGTTCTTTGCTTGGCGGAGACGAGAGGCAAGGTCGTCTTTGATACGGTGGAGGAACAAGAGTTTATGAATAAGTCAATAATTTGATTTCTGAGCATATTTCTGATATTAATACGTAGTATTTCTCAAGAGCAAAAAACTATCGTAATCTATTTCTGATTTAGAACATGAAACATTAATTTCCAAACATCGCAAAATAGTATGCATGTCGTTTCATTATTAAAAAAAGTATACTTGACTAATATGTTTGTGTTTGGACAAATAAGTACTTCGTATTATATAATGTACATTACTAAGTTGAGATTACTGATACAGATAAGTGTGTAAATGACACAAAATCAAGCTATGAAAGAGGGGAACAAATGCAACATACGGACTACCATTCTCGTTAAGTGCTCAACTATACCAGGAGCCTTGTTCAACATGGATTTCAGGTGTCATCTAAAACTTTGCGTCGCCTAATTGTCCGAAAGAGTAGAAATAAACCTGTTTTCATAGCAGCAAAACATAATCTATGAGAATCTATAATTCTGAAAATGTCCATGTGGACCATAATATTTGTAAAACGAAATATATTGTCTGTTACGGAGTACTTCACAACAAAGTAGACACCATGAACATGTGAAGATCATACAGAAAAAATAACCATTTTACAGGGAGGAAAAATAGATGAATATGACTATCCTGTCAAAAAAAGGACTACCATTTCAGAATAGTCTATCATACATTCATACATCATACGAACCATTACCAGCTTTAATATAAGGCCATGAAGAGAAGTAGATTGATAAAAGAAAAAGAAGAACGCTGATAACATACCATTGTATTTCGTGACATTACACGCAGGTGACTGTCAGTCAGGACACATAAGAGAATACCATAAAGATCAACTAGAATTTCGAGATATCACCTGCAAGTATCAGGAAAGGGAAACATTAAATAAATACAGATTTTATAAATTCTATGACAGCTCTCTCCAAGTAACTGTCACACTAGATCAATGGAATTTGTCAAGAAGCAAAAAGTGAATCCGTTATATTTTTGTCACAAAGTATACTTGGTGACTTTGGCAAAAGTGACAAACATACAGATCTTTACAAAATTGTGGCGGCATTAAGAGATGAAGCGAGAAATTGGCAAGAAAAGGGTGAATCCATGGCAGGAGGTTTGAGCAAGAGAAGGTGGGTTTGGGGGGGTGGGGGGAAAGTAGTGGAAATCAGAAGAAGACGAAGAAAAGAGAGAGAGAAGGGGGAAGCACATGAGAAAAAAAAAAAGAATAAAAGAGTGAAATACGAGTCAATTCGCCAGAAAATTTAATTTTCTTTCCAGAAAGTCGAATAAAGATGCAAGGTGCAACTTGACAAGCTTTTGGTCTTGAAAAGGTTTATCCACACAAAATATTATAAAGGGTACTTCTTCAAACTTGGAGGTCATAAAAGGTGTTTTTTGACAAAATAATCCTACAAAATTCCTAGTCGCATTCATGTTTGCAAAATTCAAACCTTTTAGATTTCCCAATAGGCAGAGTGCACACCTAGAGAAAAGTAAAACCACAATGAAGCAGATAGATAGGAAAAGCGGTAACAAACTTGCCTCTAGTACCACGGGTTTTGCATGTTCCTCCCACTCAGTAGACCAAGCTACTGAAGACCTTGTTTCTAGGGCTCCATTTCTCAGCGATGCGAGCACATCACATTCATTAGGGAAACCCTTGAAAAGCATCTAGAAAAGTAAATAAAGTTATAATTTTTAAATATCAGTATAGCCAAGATGGTAGCAATACAGTCAGAAATAATAGAATAGTGTCTACTTATATAATTCGTATATGTATAGATCTCTAGACAGAATAACATCCAACAATTAGATCTAGAGACTGGAGGTGTAAATCACTTCTATTGATCCATCACTCGTCATGTACAGAAAGTTGAAAAATGAAATTGTCCATTCAAACATAAATTATTTGCCCCTAAAATTTCCAGATGAACTATTTTCTTTCTGACAATTTCTCCATATAAAATTTATAAGGTTATGCAGCATTGTGCTTATACAAATTTCAGCCAAATGTAAAAGGGTTGGATTTGCTTTTCTATTCTTTTTGGGAGGGGGGGTGTAAGGGAAGGGGTTGAAGCAAGAATATAAAGCCACGTCTTAGACAGTACTGTACCACCCAATCTCTCTTTATAATTTGGGAACCAAAGCATCAGAAGGTGACATTACCTGACACCTGGACTACAAACACATAAAAATTGTAAATCTCTTTACCTTTACTCAAAAAGCTGTCATATTCTAGCTTAGTTGACAGTAGCACAAAACTAATAAATAATCCTCACACAGAAAAATCAAATCAAAAAATAGGTGCCAAAATAGTTTCTGAAATAAAAGAGAAATTTTCATAGTAACTTGATGTTTTAAAATCCTAATTTTGACCAATGTTTCTTCCCTCTACCATAGTTTTAAATATTGATGCTTTTGCTACAAGAGAAAAGCTTAAAGATGACACTCAAGGTGCTATGCACAAATTTCAAGAGACAAAGGACAAGGTAGAGCAAATGATTTGATAGAACCACAACTCATGTTACATGATACGCAGAACCTACCTACAAGGAATCAAGTAAGTTGGGGATAACAAGCTAGTATTAAGTATTGTGGAGCAGGGGAGTTGCTTTACTATGTAAAAGATAAAAAATTTCAACCCAAGGTAAAGAGAAGAAACTTTCTTTTGGGGGGAAACCGACATGTTTTGGGAAAAGTAGATAATAATTGTTAGTAGCCGGAATATCTGTCAAAAATAGGACTTGTTTACAGCTGTTCATAGAAAGACACAAGTCAGATAAAGATGCAAACCCGTCCAAGTAAGTAATAACCATAGTTTTACCCTAAGACCTGAATTTATCCGAAAGACCTTAGCTGGAAAGGTCATAGGTAGAAACTCTGTGATTTATCAGATGCAGTCTGGAAACCTTTTCCAAATCTCCACCAACCATAAAACCCTGAATTAAAATAACACTGGAACCTAGGAGAAGAGGTAGCTGAAAAGATCGTCCGACACCAAGGTAAAAAGAAACAGATATAGGATTATAAGGATCTTTGAGCCTCAAAGTACTTGTAGCCTCCAACATTCTACTAAAGAGCTCATTTACTAGAAATCGTAAAGCATGCTGACTAATCCCAAAGCTCTTACTCTGCATCACATTAGCCACTAAAATTTCTATTTCAAATTGCCAAACTTTTCCCAAAAAGCAAGTCAACTGTGTCAAAGATAACTCATTTTACAATCTTATGCTTTAAGGATAGCAACTGGGTTCATGTTGTTTTCTCTAACTTGGTAGTTTTGAAAGTTCACTATCTTCTAGCAAGAACTCAGGAAGCTATTACAGAATCTCAGAGCATTTGCAGTAGATCATTTGAAGTGTTCTCCTAGGTTGGAATCACTACAGCCCTTTATGTCTGCAGCGAGAAACATCAGAGTGGCTAGGTTCCAACACTTTTAGATCAGGTACCTAGGGAAAACCCGCCTAGAATTCTTCAGCTGTGCCTAGAAATTTAAAACTCAGACATCATACTTGCTGAGCATGATTTTTGTATCATGAGAGGCATTTCTCTAGTTTGTTAGTGATAACCAGAATCTATGTTACTTCGACACTGTGGTTGACGGAGGGTGTCAAATGTTGGATCCTTCGACCGACGTGACACCCAAATATATAATTATGTAGTGGCCTTGTATGAAATTTATTACATCTAGAGTGTCAGAGAAGTGTTGGATCCTACAATCCCTTGTCAGACACGTCATCCAAATAAGAGAGTGAGCAACATAGACCAGAATCATGCAATGAGCCCCTTGTTCATGGGAAACAAGGGATTTAAAAGTCTGCATGAAAGAAAGATTAATAACAGGAGATGTTTCAATTTGAAGTCCACAGTGTTGGGCTTGAAGGTGTAGAGATGGGTTAAAGGCAAGAGGAGCTGTAATGTGGAGCATTCGCGCTCGACTGATCTTGCTCGTCTGCGCCGGATCGAACTTTGGGACGTTGGAGTCAGGGAGTTTCGAGTGTCCACTACACCAAGAGGCGGAGCGTTCGCTCCTTGCGGTAGAGCGTCCTTTGTACCATAAGGCGGAGCGTCCACACCCTCGTGGCTGCTGGACCAAAATTAGCCACATCGTGGGTTTTTCACTGTAGATTCCTTTAAATACATGTTGTTGACTTAAGAGAGAGAAAGCCTCATTGAAAGCTCATACAGTTAGGGTTTCAGTGAGGGAGTGTTGTGAGGTGAAGCTTTCATAGCTTGGTAATCTCTTTATAAATTTTCATCATCATTTCTAGTAGACTGGTGGGTTTTCCTGCACATGCTCGGGTTTTCCACGGTAAACTTCTTGTTTTCATGTCATGTTTGGTTTACTTGCTTAAGCTCTTCAATATTGTTAAAGATGGCTCTAGGCCGGGCCGGGCCGGGGAATAGCATGAAAAAATCACGGGCCGACACGAGCACGAAATCGTGGGCTGAGCTCGGGCCACATTTTTTTGGAAAAAGCACGACAAGACCCGACAAAACACGTCAAATTTAGTGAAGTTAGGCTTAGGCGCGAATGCCCAACCCAACCCGAGGGCCTATGTTGGCTTTTGAAAATTTCGGCCTGGCATGAAACAAGTGGGTTTGGAGTGGGCCAGGCCCGTTCAAGCACAAGGCACGTGGGCTCGGCACGAAGCACGGCCTGACCCACAAGGCCACAACCATCTTTAAATATTTTTAATCGTTTATCACAAATTAGTTTGCACATCACAACATACAATGCAGAGAAAAACAACATTAATGAAATTTAGGAGGATATTTCCCAACATTAAAAACACAAAAAAGGCAATCCAGTCTCGCAAATGTCCACAGCTCAAACAATAAGCTAATTTTTTTTTTTTTTAAAGTATATCAGGCACAAAAGAATAAAAATTTCAAAACTCAAGAGGTCTTACCAAGAGCTGATCCGCAAGTTCTGAAGAAGATGAGAAAAGAAGGCCATTCCTTTCAACTTTGACAAGCTCCTCAATACTAAAATGTTCACCCAGCCAGCGTATTACAATTAAGAAATGGAGAAAATCGCATTTCAAAAGAATCATGATGCTCCTTCATAAGGAATTTATTTTACGAAAGCTATTTTTTCATTGAGGAGTTGAGGTACCAATACACTAAAGTTGGGACTACTATCACCGAGGTAGTCTCTAAAATGACTTTAATCTTGAAGGTATCCCGAGCTTAATACAATTTCAAGGATGTATGCTTTGTCTCACCATTGACAATTTTTTTATTTGCTGAAAGTTCCGAACATGTTCAATTGATGACCATCTTACCCCCTTCAATATTAACTCCATAACTTTTTACTAAACTACTCGATTTTTTTGGCAAAAATTGGATATATATAACCCAGAGTTAATAAAAATACGCATTTAAGAAGTTAATGTCATATTAACTTCCAGTGACAAGGTTTCTCACTGAATATTTACTGAAGACCAGGTATTTCAAAGTATGAAGTAAAAGTTGTACCTCACAAAGATATAACATGCCTTAGGGTACCCCAGTTAAGCTTTAATAAAAACAATGGATGAGCATCTACAATTAAACTTGAAACAGTAAAACAAGAAGCAACAGCTGAAGATTTTACCATGAGTAAGATGCAGCACAGACTGGCAAGCCACAACCAAACATGTCCACAACCTAGCACCAGAATTTTTCGACATATTAGATATCAAGAATTCATGCAGAGTAGCGGGTTTTGTTCATTTCTTAAACCACAAAGAATAGAAATAAAAGTTATTTGGATATTTGCGTTCACCACTTGCATATACTCCCTCCATTTCTTTTGGTTTTATCCACTTTCCGTTTTAGTGTGCTTTTTGTTTTTTGTTCTACCCACTTCTACTTGATTCCGGTTTTGGTACACTTTATCATCTTACCCCCCTGCAACGAACTCACCTACTCTATGCAGACCACCAATTCTGCACACCTACACTAGGAGAAAAGCGAAGTAAGGAGGAACTTGGTGGTTGTGCCTACCACCTTTTAGGGGTGCGGAGCCACTACACAAGCAGTAGGAAGCCTGAGGCAGCAATTATTTGTCATGTTAGCTTTTTAGTAATGCATTTTCTTTTATTGGATTGTTGTAATTAAAAAGGGGAAGAGTTGATAGGAGAAGGCATGTTGAATGTATTGAGTGGAATTGGAGAGAAGAGAACTCTCAAAAGTTCTCAAACACAATCTGTATTTTGTAAGCCTTGAGTTTTATCTATCAATTAAAATCCTTCCTTTATTTATCTAATTAAAGTAAAGCAATTACCTTACAATTCTTGAGAGTCAAGTGAGTTCATGACCCCCCCCCCCCCCCCCCCAACCCCACAATTTCTCCCCCCTACACACACACACACTTTTTTCTCCCTCTCTCTTACTTTGCCCACCTTTTCCCCGCTTTTCTTGGTCTGTGTATCTACAGTAAGTGGGTAGAACAAAAAATCAGGAGTATTTGAGATTAGAACCACCTAATACCTTCATTGGAAGATCCAATCCAGATGAGGAAGTATGCAGACAAACCCCCAGATCAGCTGACCCTATAAACAACCAAAATTTTAATCACTAACTACACCTTTTTATAAACAAAAGAGTACGCAGCAAGAGAGTTCAACCGCCAACAGAAAAAACGAAGCAAACAACCGAAAACTAATAATATTACCAAGAAGCAGGGGATAATCTTCGGCTGACAACCACATTGTACGGAAAGCCACACGCTTAAGGTGTAAGTTCTTTATTTTTTGTTCATATTTTTCTTTTTCAGGGCCTTTTCCTGCAATATGGAAATAATCAAATTTCAAGTTCCCTAGCCTGCTTCTTAAGCAATAGAACATAACATACATACGTCAAGACAAGAAGCACCTGTTATTACAAATAGCAATCTGGGATAATTATTTTGTTTCCCATTGTTCATTTCATCCCAAAGGACCTCTTCTTTGACTGAATCGTCCTCATTTAAGATTGCTGCAACACGTCTGTCGTACATGACTGCTGCCTCCAGAAGGATACTAAAATCTTCGTCTGGTGTCCTAACAGTATGCATTGACAAATTAACAGCATGTACAGGATATCATAAGATGATCTTCCTCAAACTAAGAAGGTTTCACTCTTTCCTTTTTCATCCGCCTCACGTTACATTTCACCCCCTGTTTTTGAAAAGAGACATGGGTCACACACGCTCCTTAATACGAACTATCTCCGATCACACCTACTTATTTTCTCTCCTCAATATAAAACTACCTCGGTCTCCAATTACATCTACTTTCTCTATCTCCCTCTCCTCTGACAAATTCAAGCTAAGGTAAGTAGTCGCTTAAACGGTGAATCGGCATTTGGTGATGGAGGAGTGGAGAATTACCCTGTATGTCCAATTCCATTTACTTTTCACACTACTTCACACGAGTACTACTCATTAAATATTACCCCATGCAATGCAATATGGACCAAAGGGAGTAGCATTTAGCATAGCAACTTTGCATTTTAGTAAGCTTTTAACGTTTTCTTTTAGAGGTTCTGTGAATAGGATAACGGGTTATCATATTAAGTCAGCCTTATGGACTTAAAATACTAACTTGCAACATGCACTGGAAAACAAGATTTTGGGTTATGGGGAGATATATTTACCCCTACTAAACATTTTTTTTAAAAAGACAAAATAGTTGATTAATACTCAGAAAGGGACCCCCTACTAAACAGTTTAGTGAGTTTACGACTTAATGTAATTCACTAATGTAAGAAATTTGTCTTCTAGATTCAAACTTTTTACCAAAAAACTCATTTAATGATTAAAAACTACTTCCAATCAACTTCTACAAAGTGGTCAAGTCAAACCTGTTATTGCATCTAATAATCGCCAGTTACAAGTACAAAGTGCTTATAGTCAAAACAAGTCCTACAAGTGCAATACAATTATCTTCAACACTCACATTGAAAATCAATATGGCACATTGTTGTTTTTCAAACACATTCCTTGACCACTTGTGGATCTAACTACTAAATAAAGATATTTCTTATTTTTCCCCTTTCGTTTTTTGGTGAGGAGGAGGGAGGTTTTCTTAGCTATTACTATGGTATAGCAATTTTCTCAAAGTCAGTACAATATTTTCATATTCTCCACAATAACTTCTAAACCACCACTTTCCATCAAAGTTACCTAGTAACAATCAAATATCCAAGAGTGTTGTGACCCAAATGTTGAAGAAAAAAAAGAAGAGATCCTTTCACTCTCCTTTCTTCCCCCATTTGTGGAATTTGGGTTTCTCTGTCATATATCTTCCAAATCCTCGTCAATACTTACTACTAGCCTTATTTTTGCTTAAAGTGAAACTTTTTAACAGCGCCCATCAGATATATATTTAACTACAAAAAAATAAGTTCTAGATTACATGAGTAGATGGTCCCAAAAGCAGGTATTATGTATATCTAAAGGTGTTAAGAGTAAGGGACAAGTCATGGAGGCGTGCCATTATTCGATTACATAGTTCAATACGTCCATATCTAGGCAATGACATGTGTTTGTTTGTAAGAAGTAAGCTCCTATGTCACTTTGTCTCTGCATTTTGTGTAACGCACCTGATACATTAGACACTCGATACTCTGACAAGTGAATAGAATCCTTACTCAACACTTCAATTCCAAGTTTTTAAACCAACACTTCCATTACCTTGAACCACGTATTCGTTGAAAAAAGAAGTATGGGCTTGAGATCAGAATTTTAACAGGAACTACCAAATGTGTACATGTACTTGTAAGTTGTAACGTGAAAAGCATATGTAAAAGTATTTTAAAATTAGAAGTATGCTTCACACTGTTGTGTCCATAAGACCATTCTGGTCAACATAGGTCAGCTCTTTATGCTAAAAGTTGGAGACATGAAGCGTTGAAACAAATACAGATTGGAAATGTCAATCATCTTAATCTTTATTTTAGGAGTTGTTTTTATCCTAGATTTGACTGCATTACCTTGCCATCACGAAAAGATTTACCAAGTATTTAGAAAAGTTGACGTTGTCTGCAAATGTTGAAATCACCAAATCATTTAGAGAAGATCGTTAAACAAAAAGATGAACCATTTAGCCTAAAACATTTCCTCCATTATATTGCAGGGGTGAAGCAGTGAGGGAGGAGCAATGGCTTTGTCTGGAAATTACAGCTTCATCATCATCCCAGTTAATCCATCAGAATCATCAAAAGCTCTGACAAACTCACAAGTCGCAACAGATGTTCATTAACAAGGAACTCCATAAAAGCTCTGACCGTCCCAATCTATGTTACTTGGATTCTTTGTTTTACCTCGCATACCCGTATTGGATCCTCGACACTCGAACATGGGTATGGGCACCAGACACTTCATTTTGGACCAAAATCACAAAAGAAATTCTCAAAATAGCCTAGTCGGAGCGTTACCGGATTCGCAGGCACCCCCCGTGGATCTCAAATTTGTTCGCCCATACCGAAACGGGCTCTCTGGCGACCCAATTCATTGTGGGTCGCGAACCAAATCTCTGGTATCGTCGTGCCAAATCCGAAACCCTAGTTTTAGCTACTGAAGAGCAGGGAAGGCGAGTGAAGAAAAAATATGTTGGGCCTTTTTATTTGAGAAGGAAAATATATGTATAATAAAAATCTTTATAATATTTTGAACAATTTTTTAAAAAAACACGGAAAAAAGAGTTCCAAACCCTTCTTGCGAACCTAAAACCGACCAACCCGCAAATCGCGAACCGAAGCAAACCACGAATCGGGTAACCCTATGTCGGACACGTGGACATGTACCCTTGTCCGACATGGTTACCCGAGTCTGAGTAAAATAGGTTCCAATAAATCCTTCATCTTGAAGAAAAAGGGACTTTGGGTGCAAGAGATAGACTGGAGTACATTCCTAAAATTATACATCTATACCAGCTTAAGAGTTCCTAGAGCAGCTCAATTACAACCTATCTATCAGAGGGATCATATAATATGCTTTACAGAAATATGGCAGTAAGTTTCAAGATCAAACTATTTACTTTTGAAGGCTATTACACGGAACACTATAGGCTAAAGATGCAAAAAATACTTAGTGTGTCCTTCCTTGCTCCAAAGATAAACAAACACATAAACACACTAACAAAGCAACAACTTATTGCATTTTTTGTTATTTTAATCAGGCTAAGGCATCAGAAGATATATAAAAATTCTCTACCAACCTCAAACAGAAAACTAAGGGAGAAATGTAAAATCTAGTTGGAGTATAGCACATCAACCAAGTATTAAGTTGCAGATTCAGATCTCACCAGCTTGTACTACTAACAACAAGTGCAGGCCTGGTTGACTTTTCAGTGACACCAACCCCAGAGATGTTAGTAAACAGTGTATCAAATGGCTCATCTGTCCTCATGTGTCTGCTTCCTGAAGAAGTAGAAAGCTTTAACAGGTGGTTCATGTCACCTAAACTATGCGAGAAATATTGTCAACAGATTACCATGGCTGATACAATCTTGAATTCCCTCAGAGTGTCTGAACTCTTGATCTAATTTTTGAAACAGCTGTAGAAGATTCACATAAAATTCAAATTCACAAATAGAAGAAAAAGCTAAAGCTTAACTAAAACGATAAAGATAGCTCACTCTGTGTTTCTCCTCCATTGAAGCGGGGTGAAAAAATTCTGGAGGCTGATCATACAACACAGTGGCTCTACATTCAATAGGAAATATATTACATCACTGAGGGAACACACGACCTTATCAGCAAGAACGCTGCAAACCACAACTGAACCCTCACCTGATTCCCCAGTTCTGATCCAATTCATGTTGCATGGCCTTTGTTACACAGAGAGAGCCATCTGCCAGATGTCCATAATGTTTCTCAAACCTTTATGAAAAGACGATCATAAATCATAAACATACAGTGATTGCAAGAGCATGCATAGAAACGCCAACCAATTAGAAAGATACCAACGATATATTGCAACAAAACGGCTTCCTCTACCAAGAGACAAACCCAGCAGAGTGTATCCAAAATTGTGCCAATCCACTATGAATGCCGAATGCCTGATCCAACTTGCCCATTTCACAGCCACCAAGGTTGGTACAGATGGCGGATTCTTTGTAAAACAAAAACAGATAGATAAAGGAACTATTGAATAATGATTATTGAATAATAATCAGAAAATGAAAAATTCTGGCGAAGTAAAAAAACACACCATCATAAATGTAGGCCTCTTTCAGTATTAATTATCAACCTTTAAAACCTTGATATGTAACAATTACGTAAGTCACCACTCCTCTTTACTTTGAGAGCAGGCATTAAACTTGAAACCAAAAGTAACACCCCCAGCTACAAAAGACAACCTTGTCCGGAATTCTATACAGAGTAACTGTGAGACTTTTTAAGTGTACAAAGAAAGAACTGCAAGAAAAAACACCTCTACAATCACCCAACCCACCCCTATCTGTATCATCTAAGAGCATGTAATACCCCCGACACACATACTAACCAGAGAGGTTCCCCAACTCCAACTCTTGTGAGTGTCTCCTGAAATGGAAATTCCAAGGCTTTTTTCTATGGTGTCACTATCTAATTATTTAGATACTTTCATATTTCAATCGTGTGGAGTAACTAATTGATTGCAACTCAGGCGAAGTTCCTTCAGTTACAAGTAAAAAATATCCTACAGCTCGTGCACCACCAAAGAAGAGGGCCATATCAAGTAAAGAAAGCTCCACACAGGCCCGACCCTAGGCATAGGCAAGAGGTGCAACCGCCTAGGATCCAGGCAGGAAAGGGGCCAAAAAGAACAGTCTAAACAACATTATACTATTAGTAATGAATAACGATGTAAAGAGCATGTATATGGTTCTTCGCTACGGTGGTCAGAAGTTCCTTGTTGTTTCTTAATACAAGTTCGATCCCCTATTCCCGCAATTTCATGTTAACCTTTTTCAACTTTTGTTTTATTGTTACTCTTTTTTTCTTTCTTTTTTTTCTTCTGGTTTGTCATCTTGTAGCTTAATTTGGGTTATGAACTTGAAATCTTTTGGTCTTTAGTACTCCACTCAAATATGAATATTAGTAGGCAAAGCGTATGCTATGTTAGTCATTTTGATGGAACTGCCCGTCTATGTTGGATAGTCTGAACAATATATACTACTCGTATTAGTTATTTGACGCATCCAAACAATGTTATTCAGTTAATTTATGAAGGGCCAAATTGTCTCTTGTTTCACCTAGGGCCTCCAGCCCTCCAAAATGTCAAGAACAGGCCTGGCTCCACAACGATCCACAGACACTAAATTATCATTGTATCTGATAACCAGCAAGTTTAAGTAAATAAGTTTGTGTACTTCCAACTTGCTCACCTGAACTAAGAAAACATCTGGAGCTGGTATTTTAAAGCAAAGATACCAAAGGAGTACAAGGAACTGAAATAGTGGCTTGAGCAGAAGTACAAGATAACGAAGTATCCACGGTAGATGTTGCGTAAATTTAGGCCATTGTGCCTACAAAATTAGATATAAATTAAGAAGGAACATGATATTGCAAGACACAATTATAAGCATAAACCAAAATCACTACCATTTGATGAATACAAATTGAAGGGTGCTTCAGAACAGCAACATGTGGATCAGAACCTACGAAAGATTCAGGTCAACTAAATAAGTACGATAACATACTCAATTGTGTTTCACAAAATAAGAAAGTTCTTGTGGAGAGAGGTAAAGTAAGTGTACGGATAAAAGAATCTTCATGGTAAACTTAATAGAATTCACAAAAATCTTCTGAAGACAACTTGTGGCAATCATTGATAGCATTCGACGACATGGAAATGATGAACAAACTTAACCTTTTTTACATGTTTTTGTTACCAACAGAAGAATCACCAAAACGAAGGTGGGCCTTCCTTTTTCTTCTCTAAGGTTAGAGAACAAGCTTTGTACTATGATAATTGTGGCGTAAAAAGACCAAACACAGCATTTTGATTAGACTAGAAAACTCATAATGAAATGCCCAGCATAAAAGTCTTAACATCAACCCAAAATGATGCCACAAAGCTCCAAGGGATGTTCCCCATAAATTGGTAGCCCCCTCACTATATTCTTCAAACTAATGAATCCTGTTTTCGTTTACTAATCCTTCCCGAGGCCTATCCTAGTCTTTTAAAAACATAAGCACGGGCCACCAACTTAGTAGCTTGAAAATTTTAAATGATATTCCCAACAGAAGGCACCTAAATGTGTTAAAGAGGTTGGTCAGGTTGGCTTCGGGTTACTAAGGTAATTTATGGTTATTTTTGGGTCAAATCCATATTTCAATTGTTGCAACAAGTAGTTTTGGGTTTCGAGTTGAAATTCCATGGTCAGAACCCTATATCTTTGAGCACAAGATAAAATCTGATTCAAAAACACTAGATGCAAACAAATTCAAACAATAACCACGCCGAACATACCTCCGTATGCAACAATGTCTACCTCGAGAGATGCCTAAGACAACAACAACAGTGTCAGTCAAATAGAACCATAAAAATAACAAAGCATAAAAAAGCAACGGCTGTGAAGTAGCCGATTCAGCTAATCCATGAAAACTAGAAACTAAAATGATCTCCAAAGCAACAATTGTGGAATTTGTTTAAGATCTGGCTCATAAACAGCAGTCCTACATATATAATTTCTACCAGCAAAATTCTTTACAGATTCTAAACATCTGCTTTTCAAGACCACATTTAATTGTGCTTTTCAATTCCTTGCGAATGAAATACTATTTTTGGTCGCAATAACCTCCGTATGCAACTATGTGTCTAACTTCAAAGATGCTTGAGACGACGAAGACGACCACAACCAACAACAATCATAAAAATTAAAATTAAAATTAAAAAAAAACATGAAGAAATTGACCTGGGTAGCAAGTGAGAGGGCATGATATTGCATTCTTGGACTACGGCCGATATCCCCTAGTACAACAATTGCTGCTCTACCTCTTTTGCCCATCTTCTGCTCTTCAAATTCTTATCACAAGAAAGTAAAATCAATCGAAAGAATGAACTTGGATCATACAAACAATATAATATAAAAATTAAAATTGACATTGATCAAAGTGGTTCAACTTATTGAAAATGATTAATTACAAAAAGAAATTCTTAAATTCATACCTCCGAAAATGTAGATCAGTGTAAGTATTGAGTAATTTAAACTTCGAATTTCCTCAAAATTTTGGCTTTAATGGAGGCGAAAACGGTGAGAGATGAGTATTGGGATTAAAATAAGCTCTGCGTTTTCTTTTTGGTGGTTTATACCATGAAAAGGTAACGTAATTTTAACTTAAACTGTACTCCGGTTCACTATTGTCATGTTCGCCGCCGAGTATCGTTATTTTCCGGCAGGATGATAGTTGGGTACTTTCTTAGAAAGATGGCCGTGGGACGGGTCGGGCTGCGGAATGGGCCAGATCCAAGCTCACGGCTCATGATTTCGTGCCGTGCTTTTAATGTGTCTACGTCGAACCGAGTTTTTTTCGTACCGGGTTGGGTCTCGAGCCGATCCGACTCATAACCATCTTTACTTTTTGAGTTCCTTTTTATTTTTTTACCTTTGTTATCCGCAATTAACAACTACTCCATAATCCATAGTACTTTGATATTTCTTCTATTTTTTTTTAAACAAGCAAATTACATTTCATTTTGACATGGAAAAGGTGCCAATTATTCAACACCCCGATGAAAAATGGCGAGGGTAAATGGCCCATGAATTTTATTGATTAAAATAATCACTTGACACAAATTTGGACAGAATATTAGAGACATTTATGTGATAATATAAAAAGAAATCTTCAAAATGTAAAAATTAAAATGGGATACCAAAGCGGAATACGTAAAGAAGTAGATAGAATACTACTCCGTATTTTTTAGTTGGGTATAACTTCACGTATCTCGTTACCTTTTTTTTTTAAAGTAAGATGAAGTGTCATATCGGGTCGGAACCCCGCCCGGGTTAGCATGCTAGACACTTTGAGTTTGGGGGGATGGAAAAGGGAACTCTCCCTCGGTCCCTCCCACAAAGTGTCCCTAGTGGGTTTGAACCCCCAACCTTTTTGTTGGTAGGTGAAATCATTTTTACTAGGCTAAGGCATTGTTTGATACGTATCTCGTGACTTAATGGATCAAAGTTGTATGGATTTGAGTACTCTGTATTTGATACTTCATTTATGAGTACTGTAATATATCTATATTAATTAATATTTTAAAACACAAACTTATATGCCACTTGTCATTTTTAAAGACTCTATTTATTTTCATTTTTATTTTTTAAAATAACGATATACTACAGTATATTAATTATCTCTTATTAAATTTTATTTTTATTTTTTAAAGAAGTATATTAATTATCTCTTATTAAATTTTAATTGAAAACAATATGTATTAAGAAAAAGAATTGAATAAAATAAAATAATAAAATAAGTGGGGTTAGTTAGATATTTTAATAAGTAAATAAGTGGGGACCACGTCCTTTTGGTGGGATGGGAGGTGGGGTGAGTTTATGAAATTATTTATTTAATAGGATGGTGGGTCATAGGTTAAATTAGATGTATTATTTAATAAGATTGTGGGGTTGATAAGTTACTAAAAATGGCAAGTGTATCTCTTAAATAAATACGGCCGGAAAAGGCAAGTGTATCCCTTAAATAAGTACGGAGAGAGTACTCTATATGAATTTTGGGGGCAAGTTGTTTGGAAATGCAAACGACTCACGACACGTCAACACGTGGATCCTACACGATAGGTTAGGATGGACATAAGTGAAATACATATATTAGGGGATGACTGGAGGACGATCCGCAATGGAAGATCGTCTCATGATCTCTAAGGTTTGTCTTGTTGTACTTTGCCGTACAGATTGACTTCTAAACCTAATAAAAATCTATCGGACGAGAATTTCGTGTTACCCAAGTAACCTAATAAGGGTAGGGCCCCAAAAAAATGAGAGCCCTATGCTAATATTAAAAATGACCCCTATACAAATTAATGCACAGTAACTCTAAAAAATCTACAAAATTAACTGTACAATTATGTGGAGTTTGTTGGAACATTTATGCTTGATTTTTCTAACAGAGGCCCCACTCACTTCTCCTCTAACTTGGGATGGTAAACAAAGAAGAGAGAGAGTTTGCTTATGTGGACTTCGCTTTTATGGTTTTTACTTTCAACTATTCACGTGATGAGTTTGTTTATGTAGTTATATGGACTTCACTTTTTAAGTTTTTTCTATATAACGATAGTAAAATTTGCTGCAATTTTGAGCCCTTCCTAAAATGAGGCCCTGTTCGGTGTCCCACTTTGGACTGGTTCAGGGTCGGGCGTGAATAAGGGGTTTCCATCTTATAAATACGGCTGATATGCATGATAAAAGGTTACGCAATCAATCAAGTCTAACCAAAAACCCCATTTGACTTCGATATCGAAAGGAGCGTCCTCAAAACCCTCGCATCTTAATCGTACGACCCGCGATCAAGGATTTCCCACGCTGATACCGAAACACTCTTTATTGTCGAACACAACATACAAGATAGAGTTCTCTTCTCAATGGAAAGTTTTCAAATAATGTGTGGTTGGTAATTTGGATATTGGACACCAGAGCAATGAGAGCATGTTCGAGAATAGCAACTCGACAAATAAATAAATACTCCGTAAAATCCAATTCCCAAAGTAGAAAATTAGCACACGTGGTAATTGTGAAAGTGTTGGAAAAGGCAGGTAGGATTGGCAAAATCAAAACAATTGGTCGAGACGCCAAACAAGTAAAATGAGGACGGACGACTCCCAATTTACGATACTGTCATCAATCATACATTCATACAACAATTACAAGTACAACAAACTGAAATTTAACCGCCCACAAAAACCCATCTACCTCCATCTCCCTTCTTCTTCGATTCATTGGTTTGTGCTCTTTTTCTCTATATTTCTGCTTCTGTTTCCATTCATTCATGCACTCTTGCTTCTATGTTTCTGGGTTTCTCTCAGATTTCATTATTATTCAATAATCATTCTATATATTACCCTGAATTCTTCATGCTTCTGTGTTCAATTTAACTGGGTTGAATTTTGTTTTTCTTGTTTGTGACGTCTTTGAATTGGGGTTTATTTGTTTTATTTATTTATTTATTTATTTAATGTGCTTTTCTTCAGTTCATCTTGGTTGATTTGAGTTTTTACCCTAAATGGGTATTTATTGCTGGAATTATAATGATTTGTTCGATTGGATATAGAATCACATTTAGTTCGAGGTCAATTTAAGGAATTAACTCGAAATTCCATAATTGTTGATAATATATGAAGTACGAAGTACTGTATACAATTGTTGAGAAGAAACATTTTTATGATTTATGATGATGCTATGGACCAAATCCTAAAATTAAAGTTAGAGCAATATGGGAGTAATTTTTTTATTTTTTATTTGTTGTTGTATTTTAATCTCTTATCTCTATATGATATCCCCACATACTTTTCAAGCTAGCCTTTGTTTTTTGGTTTGAGTGACTACTTTTTTCACATGTGCCTTTCTTGGATGGCTTTTTTTAGCTTTGTTATTGATCCAGCCACCTTCCTGTAGGATTCAAAGTGGTAAGCTTGTCATTAATTTATAAACGCAGTTTTCATTATGACCTCGAAGAAACGAAACCTTGTCGAAATTGTGTTTATTTGTAGTTACAATGTCAATTTGTAGGAATATTTTATTCATAGCATTTCGTGCATCGAATCTGATCTCATTAATTGAAAGTATAACCAGAGAGTTGAAGACTGTTGTCTAACAGCTAACTATTAGAACTGTTGTGATGTCCTTTCTCTGATGGGGGGAGGGTGTGCTTAGCAAAATTTGTTAGTTTTACGCAGATTCAGGTGTGTATATGCTAATTCATTAGAGTTTGTGCTAGGTTTCATACTTTCACGGTCCAAGTTGGGAGTTAACAATGACGGCCTATATTGCAAAAACATTTGTCCTTCCATGTTCATTTCAAAATAGTTATCTAGTTGCCTGTGCTGTCTACTACAATTCACTCCATTCCTTTTGTTTGTTGATGCTTAGTTCGTGAAAAGACGTGAAAGAGTAGTGAGACTATTAGTTAGGTGACAATAAGTCAGTCTAAGCTTGATCGTTTTCTGAGGTTGCAGACTGCTGGAAATGAATGGATTACCATAAAAGCTTCCTAGGAAGTAAGAACCTAGTCATTGACTTGTTAAGCTGCTAAATTAATCTGACGTTCTCTCCGCAATGTATGAGATACAATCTGAATTATGGAATTAGCATGACCGGAGAAAAAAATCGAAAACTTAATCTTAGTTTGGGCTATTGTTTACTGAGACTTTGGAGACCATTACACAGTTTACACTGACCATTTGGCAGAGATTAGTACAATGCATCATGTAGGAAACGTGCAGGATGGGGTATACAGTATACTTCAATAGATTGATTGGAAACTAGTTCATACAGATTTAGGGAATTACTACATTTGTTAATGTTATTTGTCTGAAATGAGTTAAGAATTATCACGTTAATGAAATGTAGTTCAACAACCCAAGCAAGCCAGTGTTATAATAGATGTTTGGTTGTATTAATTTACAGGGAAAATGCCTGAGAATATTACAGCTGAGAACCTTCTCAACAATATAATGGAAACAATTTCTGAAGGTGTTCAAAAACAAAAGTCTGGTTCCTTTTTTGAGGAGGATGTATCCAATCCTGTCGCTTCTCAGTTTAATCGTCTTTTTGGACGTCAGGAGCCTGTGCATAAAGTTTTGGGAGGTGGAAAATGTAAGCTTTTCGTGTTTTTTTTTTCCTGTTCGAATTTTTGTTTGTTATATTCCCTTCAATTTCACGAATGATCGAATATTGTTCAAGTGTCCAACTTTTTCTCTTGTTTGTAAAAACAGCTGCTGATGTGTTGCTGTGGAGGAACAAGAAAATCTCTGCCAGTTTTTTAGTTGGTGCTACTGTTGTCTGGGTGATGTTTGAATGGTTGAATTACAATTTTCTGCCCCTTGTCTGCTTTGCTGTGGCTCTGGGCATGCTTGCTCAGTTTCTTTGGTCAAATGCCTCTGGTTTCATGAACAGGTAATGTTTTAGCTCAAGTTCTATTTATCTTTGGTGATAATTTAAGTTGAGTTCTCCTAAAATTTTGGAACAACTTATATATACAGGTCACCATCTGAAGTTCCACGAATTTACGTACCAGATGAGTGGTTTGCTAATATTGGCATGATAGTTGGGAAAGAAGTCAACCGGGTGTTGGAATTTCTGCAAAATATTGCTTGTGGTGGGAACTTAAAGCAATTTGTTATGGTGTGTAATATATCTGCTCCTTCTTTCCTTTATCTTGTCTTTTTTTCATCTCCTATTTGGTTCTCGTGTTCAATCATTTGTTTTTTTTAGTTCTTGGCTGTCCATGTAGAACTTCAGTAACAATATTTGGAACTCTGATGTTCTACTGAAAAGTAATATCTTATTAGTTTCTGCTTTTGTCCCACGTTTGTTCATACTGCAGATTATTGTTATCGTTTTTAAAAAACCTCTGAAAGGCTTTCCAGTCGAGAATGTAGAAAGTAATTCCTAAAGAATTTGAAATTGTTTGAACCTCATTTTGGTTACAGCTTTTATGGTCTACTAGTTGCCTTGGAATAATTTTGGGATTTTTGTTTTTAATCTAAGTAAATGACATGACATCTGTTGTGCTACTTGTTTATATTAAAGTATCTGATGTGTTGAATCTCGTTATGATTGTTGATGTGAGGACTCAGTTCTTTAGTCTGTTGTTTCATCAAAAATTGTTGTCATTGGCTCTTTATTTAAATGGTCTAATCTATATTTTTCCAGAACTTTCATTCCACTTTGTGACACACAAATAGTCTGTATAACAAGGTTAGAATGACAATGGCAGCACAAACACAAAGATTTTTCCTTATTTTGGTGAAAGAACCATGTTATTCTGTGCGGATTATCATCAACAACAAACAGTTCAAAAACACTTGATTGAGATTTCTGAAATTCTCCCTCAAATTAATGAGAACTCTCACTACTCACTAGTCCTCAATCCTCACACGCGGCTCTCTTTTTAAATTGATGATACAATGTGAGCACTGAGCAGCCTACTACCCCCTATTTCTAGGCATACTACCGTCCTAATTTACTAAACTAGGAAACCAAATATCAAAAGGACTCGCACAGGAAACAACCGTAATCTGATTGAAAATTTTCTTACCCCCCTTTAAAATGTGTACAGTGTCTGAGTGATGCTGAAATTTTAGAGATTAAAGCAGTATACTATTTCTTTGCTTATTTTTCTTGAATGCATGCACTGTACATTGTCTTCGACTCATTAAGGATTGATGGATCACCTAATTGTCCCGTTGCACATGCTCAAATTTCCTTTCTTTTTGCCTCCTCTGCTCGAATGCCTTTCAAATGTAAGCAGAAAATTTGAAGTAAAAGAAATGAAATGACTTTGGTGATATTCAGGTTGTATCAGGATTGGTGGTTGCTGCTATGATTGGGAGCTGGTGCAATTTCCTAACTGTTATCTACATTGGTAAGAGTTGCCAACTCATGTACTTTCAAAGTTTCTCCTTTTACAGTTTATCGCAATTTTTTTAATTACACGTGTATGGTCATAATATAGAGACTACCTTACATGTCTATGTTAGTTTCTCCCTTTTCAGATGTTTCTAAAGCTTTATGATTCATTATTAACATGATTAATCTATAATGGAAGTTAGGAACTTGTTAACTAACATGATAATGTTTGTACAGTTCTACAGTTACTAGTCAATTACTCAATTCTTTACTTCTTAAGATTTTGTCTTTCTTGTTCCCACAGTGAGATGCACTCTTCAATGTCCATCTATTTCACATTCTTACTCTTGTATCATACAGAAAAAAGAGTTGTGAATATAGAAAGAGATACGGCCTTTAGAATTAAAGTAAATAACTCGAGAAGGCAAGGACAGTTGAACCATGTTGTGGAGATTTATTATAAGCAGAGGAAAGGTGAAAGCAAGTAGGAATGAAGTGGTGGCTTATGTATTTTTGCGGTTAGCCTTAATACTTTGAATAACGTCAAGAACAATTCCGTATCAATGATACGCGTGAAATTTCTCGTATCTCATGTGTTGATTAGAACTCCATTGGCCATTTCCTCCTTACCATCTGTCCCACCACTCTTCTCTAAGAGACTAAAACCCTCGCCCACGTCATTGAAACTTCAAATCTTCAAGCATCTTTTTGGTTATATTCCTCTACTATTTTTAGATGAACTTATTTTATCTTTGAATTATTTGTTAGTTCACTTCACAGGGTTAAGTTGCTTACATTTTTCATGTTCCTTGAATCCTCATTTGCTTTTATTATCCACTGTTGAAGTAAATATCCGTTGTTAGTATTAGTTATTAGGTAGAATATCGTTTTTAAATATCGTTGTTGATCAACTAATCCTGGCTGTTTCTTCTTTGGAATCAGGTATAATTGCTGCTCACACTCTTCCAGTTCTGTATGAAAAGTATGATGATCAAATTGATGGTTTTGTGGAAAATTTCATCAGCAACATGACACACCATTATAAGAAGGTCGATGCTCGTGTTCTCAGTAGACTTCCTTCCAGAAAATACTGGGGAAAGAAACATGAGTAAGAAACAGGTATAGACTGATGATAGAGGTCTATATATCTCATTGTAAGTTGTGCATGAAATTGTTAGTACCAGACTGTTAGTGTAATTTATTGTTGGCAACATTACATAATTTATTCCTGGAAAGAAGAGTTTGGCACATCGTTTAGGTTTTTACATTGTATGATATACAAATATGTAATGTTGTTACTGATATAAGTCAATTCTGAAGCTTATATTCCAATTTCCCAGCATCCGAAGTCTCTGTTGTGGTGAATTTTTTACTCATTTTGGTAAATCAGGAGAATATTACAAAGCTTGAAACGCCATTTGTTTGTTGATATTAAGATACATTTTCAGAAAATGTCATCTTCGTAAGATTTTAGTTCAGCAATTTAGGGAAATTATATTTTTGTTATGTAATGGTTGTTGTATTTCTACAATTACTCTGCAACTGTCACTATAACTTTGTGAATTCTAAAATAAAATTAGTAAATTAAAAACAATCAAGTTATGTGCTGTAACAATGTCCAGAACCCAAAAAAAAAGAAGTTACTTACTACTCGTAATTCCGTATGTACGGAGTATTACGGAGTATAAATTTTCACGACTTCATTGCCAATCAGCCGTCAGGGAATGAGAGTATAAATTTACACATTGTCAACTAATATTGAAATTTTAATAGAAAATGTAAAAAAACAATCTTCGTTTCTTTTAGAGTTTTAGTTAAGAATTTTAGGAAATCTTATTTTTGTAACATACTTCGTAATTATTATTTTTCTACCTTAATAGTATTGCCATTTTTACAATAATTTTGTTAATCCAAAAACAAAATCTATAAAAAACAAAATCTATAAAAACAAAGATTCGTAACTATTTTTTATATTTATTGTACTAATCCCTCCATAACTTTCATAGATTATGACTTTATTAGATTCCTAAACTAACACGACCATAATTTCCTAAACAAAAGGTCTTGCGCGCACAAGGTATACAATAAATTTATTGTACACCAAGATAACTTTAACCTTTTTTATTTGTAACTTTAATCTAGTTTTGATTAACTTTTATATTAGTAAAAAAAATTGATAGATAAATATTTTAAAGGGTAAAATGATTAATTTTATACATTATTAGTGATTTAGAAGAAATAACTTTTAATAAAATGAAAAAATTTATCACTTAAAAATAGATAACTTTTACATATATATATATAAGGTTAACTTTTAAGCATTTTGAGTTAACTTTTACTCAAGTGTACAATATTTATTGTACAACCATTGTAAATAAGAATTTATGTTTCCCAAGTATACAGTAGTAGAATTCTATATATATCATGACTTTAACACGTGCATGAGCCGTTTCGATCCTGGCCCGTAATAGAAGAAGAAGGAGAGGGAACTTCCGCCAACATCATCATCAAATCGAAACTGAAAACCTAAAACCCCTTCTCAATTCAGTTAACCCACCTCCAAAAAATTTCAAATCAATCGCAAATTCAATCAAACCAAATTCAAAGTACAGGAAATCAATGAATTCAATTGACGAAATGGTTGAGCTGAGACACCTCCAAACCCTAGAAGGTCACACTGATCGAGTGTGGGGACTAGCATGGAACCCCACCAACACCAATCTTCTCGCTTCCTGTAGCGGCGATAAAACTGTTCGTATCTGGGAACAATCTTCCTCTGCTTCCTTCCATTGCAAGGTTTCCCCTTTTTTGAACTTTTTTTGTCGATTTTCGGTTTCAATTGGTTGTTCTATGATTCATATTAGTTGGTCGATGTTATGCTAATGGTAGTTACTTTGTTTGGGTTATTGAATAATTAGTTGAAGTATACGTTGATCAGGTGAACGGAATTTAGGAGGATCAAGGTTACTTCGAGCCGAGTTTTGTGATGGAATAGAAATTGCTAATGACTACTAATAATTGCTTAGGTAGGTTTTGTTTACCAACAATCTTGATAAAGTAAGTTAATTAAGAGCCGATTTTCGTCAGTTTGTCACTCACATATTGCTTGCTATGAGAAGCTTGAAACTAGTGATGAGTTGATGACTCATTGACTCTAACTAAAATTTTGGTATTTATTACTTCTTAGCATGCTATTGAAGCGTGTATCTAAATCAATAAGCTGTCCAATGGAGCGCAGGCTAGTCCAAAGCAGCTATAAATAAGAAAATTCTGTTTTTGCTGTCATGTAGCTGGGGTAATTTTGATGTTCTTGAGTCATCAGACTAGTAGAGTATGTGTTTCTTTCTTTGTGAAAAAGTGGTGAGTAGTAACAACTAACAAAACTGTGGGTTATGCAGGCGGTTTTGGAGGAGACGCACACAAGAACCATTAGATCATGTGCTTGGTCACCTTCGGGGAAAATGTTGGCTACCGCTAGCTTTGATGCTACTACTGCCATATGGGAAGATATTGGAGGTGATTTTGAATGCATCTCAACTTTGGAGGTACTTTTAGTGGCTTGACATTTCATTTGCTATTTAGAATGTAGAGAACCAAAGTTCTATAACCTGGCGAGTGGTCTAAGTGTCAGTTAATTCTTATGTGGGTCTTTGAACTCGTAGTTAAATCGAGAGTGGAGTTATACACAATATGATAGTAAACATTTTAGGTGAGGATTTTTGTCGGTTTCAGCAAAATTGAAAGTGCTTGTAATGGTTGGGAAGCTTTCCAACTTTGGATTGCTGGATCAAATATAAGTATGATATGTAGGTGGGATTGTAATGGGATATTGTGTGTAACTGAATAGGGAATTGCAATATTTCTGGATAGTTCTTTGATGTCTCTTCTGCCACCTTGCTTGCTTGGGCTTGTGATGTTTTGTGTCCGATTGAATAAAAGCTCTTTTTTTTGGATCTCAAAGCCTAAATTTAGTTAAAGGATGGAACTTTGGATTCAATCCTCGTTTTGTTTCTGTTCAGATTTTTAGTTATAACTACTTTCAGTTCTGGTTATACTTAATTGAGTTAAATTGGGCTATACTGTGCGCAGGGTCATGAAAATGAAGTGAAAAGCGTCTCTTGGAATGCATCTGGTTCTTTAATTGCTACATGTGGTCGAGACAAATCTGTTTGGATATGGGAAGTTGAGCCTGGAAATGAATTTGAGTGTGTGTCTGTATTGCAAGGTCATACACAGGATGTCAAAATGGTTCAGTGGCATCCTTCGATGGATGTTTTATTCTCTTGTGGCTATGATAATAGTATCAAGGTACATAATCTTTTATTTTGTTAAAAGCTTTTTCCGTGTATAAAGAATGGCTTATTACTCTGTATTAATCTGAGCATTGACCATAGGATCTGATTTAAATTTCTATTGCCTTTATTCCTACAGATATGGGCTGAAGACGGTGATGATGATTGGCATTGTGTTCAAACACTAAATGAGGCTAGCAGGTATTATGATCTATGCTTTGTTGAACTATTCAGCATTTCCATACATTTAGGTACTGTAATATTTTGTGTGTTTAATTTTTTGTTCCTGAAGGACATAATGAAGTATGTTCAATTTCTTGTCGCATCAAGTATGAGCAGAAAAAGCTATATTGAGAAGCTGCGAAGCACCTTAAAGCTTCTCATTTTTCAGTGGGGAATTTTTGGGGAAGGATTCATGTAATCATGTGTGCTTGAAGTTCTGATTATGGCCTTCCAGTGACAATCTGCTAGTTATTAAGGTCACGAGTTAATAGTTGATCACTCTAGAATTGTGCAGTGTGAATATGTGGCCCTCAGACTCCTGACTGTAGTGATGCTGCTCTTCTATAAATAAGTTGGAATTTCAAATCTTAAATTGATTTTTACTCTTTGTACAATTTTTTCAAGAAAGAATGAGAGGCATAGACTCTCTCAGTATCAGTAACCCTCATAACAGAGAGAAAAACAACTTCTCGTGCCTGGTCACCATCATTTGGTGTTGTGAATGGAAAAGAGGGGGAGAAAGAAAAGGAAGTTTGATAGCAAATTAAAGTGCACAAGGGGAGGAGTAATGTGACTTCTTTATCATACATTACTCTATTTCAAGAGAATATCGTGGAAACTGGAAGCCGTGAGGTAAGAGACCCCTGTACCACGATGAACAATTCTAATCTGAGAAATAGTCTCCTGCTTTACCTACTAGTTCAACGAGCAAAGTTAGGGTAATTAAATCCTATGTGTGCATAATATTGTACTTCATGGAACAGAAAAAAAAAAGGTAATTGTACATTACGCTGTTGTAGTGTCTTCAAAAAACCATTTATGATATTGCAAAATGAAAGTTACACATGGTGTGCTTTCCAGAATTTGTACATTCCATTTGGTGTCAAGGGAATGCTAGAATCTACAGCAATATCTGTCTTCATAGTTCATAGTAATATTCTGGTAAGGAAATCATCCTTAGGGTTGATTGTAGATGTAATATGTAAAGATGATTGCAATATCAAGCTTTTGCTCTAATTTGTCAGCTTATTCTGCTTGGTCAAAGGTTGCACTAGGGTTTCCATTGCTTTAGAAGTCTGCAGGAGTGCTAAGCAAATCCTATTTCGCTCTTTTGCTCTATGATAAATGCTACTCGTATTTGTTTTATAAGCCATATACACGTTGGCTTTATTTTTGCATGCTGACTCGTATGGTCAATATTGCTTGCTACTATCACAAGTTTGTTGCTCTGGCTAATTTAGTTTTTGAGGCCTGGGCTGATGTCTTGTTTATCAAAGTCTGGTGCTGTTCTGAGATGCATTGTTTTGCTACAACTCTACAAGCTTACTGTGCTTGTGAAAATCTAGTTGCTGGTTGTGCTTAGTATTGTTTCTGGGTAGGGTTGTTATATCTCCAGGATCTTTTTTTGTAGGCAATCTATGTGTATATGGTATTATATTGTTGTTTGATCCTCTTGATAGCACATTTTATTAAGGCATGTGACCACACTTGTGCTTGAAGGTTCTAACTTGGGATTTTTAGGCAAACTTCGGTTCTGATCTTTATAAATAATTCAAAATGCTATAACTTGTGCAAAGTGAGTCTTGAGAGCTCCTTGGCTAGAACCTCCGTAGTATATTCTTCCAAATATACATGCTTCTAGGCTCTAGCTACATCCTAGACATTCTTACGGATTTATTAAATGTGTTTATTTTTCTTTCAATCCTGACCACTTGGGTCTGTTTGTCATTGATTTTCTCTCGTGCTCTTTTTTGTGCCATATGCAAAGGGGATATTGCAACGTATGTTTGCAACTGATAATGTTCTGAATTGTGAATACATTTTACGTGATACTAGCTCAAAACCATATAGCATCATAACTTTGTGGAAACTTAGCATCAAAGTCAACTTTTTGGTGTTTCTAAGCTCTAATTACTTTTTGATCCATTAAATTTGAGATGTACACGCTATGCCACATGATTAACTTGGTGTCAGATGCAATTTAAGAAGTTTCGCAACCACTATTGTTCTCACTTTTGTTCTTATTGAGGAATAGATAAACTCTCATTGTTTAAAGTTCTATTGTTTGTTTTTCAGTGGGCATACTTCAACAGTATGGGCTTTATCTTTCAATGCTAGTGGCGACAAAATGGTAACCTGTAGGTATGCTGTTACCCTATCGCTTGACCACTTTTACCAATTATCACACCGTTATGGGTAACGTGATGCTTTTACCCTTTTTGCAGTGATGATCTTACTATTAAAATATGGGGAACTGACAACTTGCATGGGCAATCTAACGAGGGCTTTGCACCTTGGTAAGAAATTTTTAATTGTTGATGCTATATATTCATCTTTCTTTGAGATATGAAGATGTATGTGTGATGAACTGATAAATTTGAGCATAAAAGTAAAGGAAGAAATTATATTAACTAGCTTGATGGATGAAGAACACAAAAAGGGATAAAAGTAGTGACTTGAGGCCACCAATCTCCAAGGGTTAGTGACTTGAGGTCACCACTCTCCAAAGCCTAAGCTTTACTAATTTCTCCACATGATTCTGGTTCCCCTTCCCTTCTCCTTTTAATTACCAACTGCTAGTAATAGGACAAAAACAATTAATAAAAGTAGTCTAAACAAAATAGCAGCTGCAGGCTGCCACTCTGTGGAGTGGTTAGTGCCCTTGGGTTGGTGGCTGCCTCTACATCCCTTTTGTCCTGTAGTGGTGACATCCTTTTCTTCCCTGTATATGTTTGCGTATATGTTTGCGGCAGTTGTGGGTGGTATTGGGGTATTGCATTATGTCCTTCTACTGTTTAGTCCATTACAATACCGACCCCCTAAACTTCCACCTTGTCCTCAAGGTGGGTAGTAATCGGCACTCGATTCTCGGCCTCGGCAACAATGATCCATGTCCACCTTCTTGCGGCCTAAACTGAGAATAAGTTGCTGATTGCGTTGCGGCTTCCCATTTGTGAGAGTTGGTATATACTCTTGGTACTTTATCATTGAATACCACAACTTGTCATCCCCGCAATTGTGCTGCCAGTGGCATTCGAGCATATTAGTAAATGTCAGTAAGAATGTCATTAACGTGGACACGAGAATGAAGTCTTGTAACTGATCATAAACGTTTATGAAGTATTGGGGAGAATGGATGTTGTTTGAACTGAGGGAATGAGTGTACAGGTTGAAAGAAGTTGTGTGGGGATTGGATGTGGAAATGGATTTAAGGAAAGTAACCCCAAGATGCCCAGCAAAAAGCTTGTCATCATTTCTTGTCAAGTTGGGCTCAAAGTGAGCAGGCCCCATTTCTTGAGTCAACTTCCCACACTTTGGGCTCGTCTGCATTCCTCCTCTTATAATTGCAATGACCTGGCTTAGAACATGTGACTCAAGCAGCATAACCTCAACAATTTGAACAAGTACATAATTACCCTCAACAGCATATTTTAATTCTGTCTTCTTCCTCAAGCCAAAAGAATATTCTCTGAAGCCACACTCCATACCTAGAAAGCTTTGCAACTGCAACAATAACCACTTTAAGCTCCACCCTACACCACCAGACATATTTCCGGCGTCACCAGCTCTGAGACAGCCACCTGGACCCCCACCAGAACCACTAGCTCCTGACCCGCCCTTCACAAATTCCCCTCTTTCCATGTTCAGGCCACCGCAAGTGGTGGTTCCACCACCCAAATTACACCTTCCGTTAAAGAAACCAGGACCACCACGTTCAAATACTTCTACAGGTTGTCTACCTAACAAAACACCAACATCACCACTCACTCTACCTTGTCTAGCAAGGCCTGGTCCTCCGCCGGAGCCGCTGCCTCCAGCACCTCCCCTCTCAAATGTCCTCTTCTTTCGCTTCCTTATGAGAACATCAGACACGCCACCAGCATAGCCTCCTAATCCTTGACCTCCGCTCATCCTACCACCAAAATCCTTGACAACGAAACTGCAACATGAGGCTCCTTTTCCAGCATCTGGTGCCTTTGCATTTCCGCCGGCGACAAAGGGTAGATTTTCTCTAGATCCACTTCTCTGCAGATTTGCATGCTCCACCACTTCCGCTTCAACCACCTCCGAATTCGCCACTGCCTTTTTCTCTTCCTCTTTGAGTATCTCTTCTCTAATTTCAGTAAACTTCTCTTTGATTTCCTTCAATTCTTTCCGTAACGAAGAAAAGATCGGAGAAAGACCTTCCATAGTATTTTTCACGAAATCTTCCTTACATTTTTTGAGAATCTCATCCCACTTCTCCTATGATTTCTGATCAGAACTGTTAACATCCATTTTTTTTTATTTTTTTTTTGGAAACTTGGAAAATCAGATCCCTCCCAGAATTGTACCGCTCTGATACCAAGTGTGATGAACTGATAAATTTGAGCATAAAAGTAAAGGAAGAAATTATATTAACTAGCTTGATGGATGAAGAACACAAAAAGGGATAAAAGTAGTGACTTGAGGCCACCAATCTCCAAGGGTTAGTGACTTGAGGTCACCACTCACCAAAGCCTAAGCTTTACTAATTTCTCCACATGATTCTGGTTCCCCTTCCCTTCTCCTTTTAATTACCAACTGCTAGTAATAGGACAAAAACAATTAATAAAAGTAGTCTAAACAAAATAGCAGCTGCAGGCTGCCACTCTGTGGAGTGTGGAGTGGTTACTGCCCTTGGGTTGGTGGCTGCCTCTACATCCCTTTTGTCCTGTAGTGGTGACATCCTTTTCTTCCCTGTATATGTTTGCAGCAGTTGTGGGTGGTATTGGGGTATTGCATTATGTCCTTCTACTGTTTAGTCCATTACAGTATGTTCATCAGCTCATGTCCATATTGCTAGCAAGGGCTTAGTCCTCTGTGAAGTCAGGTAGACGTATTGCTGTATGCCTGTATATAGTAAATCAGAATGATTTTAGCCTGTTTATCATTGAGTTTTTCTGGTAACTGCAAAATTGTTGGATTTCTAGGTTTAGATGGTGTCAACCTGTTTGATTTGTTTTATGTACCAGTTTGATTTTGGAGTGGGTTTGCAATTTTTAATCTATAGGTTCTACATTTTTTTTTATAATCTTTTCTATGTTGATGTAGTAGTTCTTTCATTTTTGTATATCAAGTTTCATGAGTAGTGGCACTACCATTAAACAAACTGATTGGAGGTCTAATAAGTAGGGGCAACATATAGTAGATTGAAGTACTATTAACCTGCTATCTTTACTCCCTGTACATGTTATCTAACTCTTACCAGCAGTCGGTCACTAATTTCCTTATATCTCTGTTTAACCCGAATTTTTGAAGATTTCTGTTTCAATCCAAAGCCATTATTTTTTCACAAGGTTAGTTACTGCCAAGAGCTTACTGAAATCACTAGTCAGTGATTTCCAGTAAGCTTTATGATTTAATCTTTTACAAAACGAATGTCATAGTGTAGCTTTTAGTTATTTAGCTAATAATGTGCGCAATTGAGTTTCATTCTCCTAGAAATTAGAACTTACTTTCTACAAATGTTACTCCTGTCCGTTTTAATGGTCCCAAAGTGACTTAGTACGCACGTTACTTAGGACAAAGGTTCACGTATACGGTAAAATAACTTCTTATTTTTAGGAACTTCTAATAAAGTACTCCGTAATAAAAGACACAACAAAATTACAAAAGGAATTCACATAAAGTCGCGACTTTTGGACGTATGGCATCACTTTTTGTTTTTAAGCTGCTTTTCATGTGGTTTGTTTTTATATATTTCTGCTTGTTGGTTAGACGAATGGTAATATATTGCATAATGGTAGAAATTGTGATGTCAATGTTCAGCAGCATTTTTTCGCTATAGACTATATAGTTTTTGACTATATCTTTGTATTTCTATCTTGCAGGAAACACCTTTGCACTATGTCAGGCTATCATGACCGCACTATTTTTTCAGTTCATTGGTCAAGGTTGTATTCCAATTGCTTGAACCTTTGGTATTATGTAGTCTTGCTAATTCTTGTATGTGTGTGTTTGATTTCAAGTGTCCTTGAATCTCACTTGTTTTTCATTTTCTTGGTCTTATATCATGCACAAAGAAGGTTTAAAAAAAATTGTCATCTGCCAATATTTTCTGTACTTGAAGCAAATTCTTAAAAAAACTGCCGGTCCACTCTCATGGATCTTTAAGTTAGAACACGTGTCATCCTTTTTTCTTTACATAGATAAGTTGCATTTGGGTGATCAAATTAACAAGAACTACTTGCTAATAACACCTGTGACCAACGATATTGCAACATAATAACATATTGTTCTATTCCTTTTTGGAAGGATAACTGAATATGCGCGTGTTTATTTTGAAAATACACTGTTTTGTTGAGTTGTGCTGTAATGGAGTTTGGTATAACGAAGTTCTGCAAGATACAAGCAGGGTTTGATACAACAGCAAAACTGCAGTAAACGCTCTAAACAGGATTAATTTTATCACTTGTTTGGCTGGTCTGGTTTATGTGTTATCTTTTCTGAATATTTTGTATAAAAACATAAAAGAGCGGAGAATGGTGTTAATCCCTTACAACCAACAAAAGTCAAGACTCAAGAGCGCAAACATCATTGATAGACTGCGAATATATTATACACGTGAGGTATAGTTAAGAATACAAGAGTGCAAACATCATTTATACAGTGAGTAGTTAAGCCGTGAAATATGCTTAAAAGTGAAATGATGACAAGAATTATGAATTTCTATTAGCATTGTAGAATGTCTTTATAAAAACACCAGTGTATATGTCCTTGTGAAATACCCAACCCTAATTCTCATTTCTTTCCTCTTGTCTATCTCATGATGTTCGCCGTTAGATTTTTGTATCGTATCTCCCCTTTTGTTGAATCAGCAATAAATGATTTTAATCTAGGATATACGGTTTTGTAGGGATGGTGTAATTGCTACTGGCGCTGCAGATGATGCGATACGCTTGTTTGTTGAGAATGATGATGGTCAGGTATGCTAATCTCTCTTGCCTTCACTCTACTACTTGGGGATTACGTGATTCTAGGGGGCTAGAAAAGAGTACTTAACAGTGAGATTGCAACATGAACACATAATGTTATTTCACAGCTTTGTTTTTTAATTTTTATTGCAAAGGGTATGGAATGTGATTTTGCACCAATACATTTTACTTTGCATACCTTCTTCACTCTATTTATTCTGACAAATGTAGTCGTCATTTTCTTTTCAACACTGTTTTATGCATGTATGTACTTAGAGAAAGAACGTACCTACTAGTCTTGACTTGGCTGGTTGAGGCCATGAGGGATTGAGGGGGTAAGGCTAAGATATTTAATTGACTTGCATCCCGTTAATGGTTGATGACAAATATTTTGATGATACAGAGTGGCTGGTGTAAAAACTAAAAATTGGTTGTTATCCTTTTTTAAAGTGCTGAGGTATTATTTCCCCTCTATTTATTGTGCATGAATTTATAGGTAACAAGCAGAAAAGATAATTTTCAAGGTCCAAATTGAGTTTAAATGGGAGGAATTTTCTGAGAAAAATGGTTTTCTTTTAAATTACTTTCCCAAAAAGAATAAATTTTCTAATTTTGTAAAGGTAGATTAGGAGGTAGAGGAACATAAATTTTAAGGGAAGAAGGGAACAGGAAAACAAAACAGTATTCAATTGTGTGTTGTGGAAGGAATGATATCAATTGGTATGGCCCGTATGGGGGTGTTGCTGAAGGGAAAAAGCATCAAATTGGAAGTGAGAACATGAACTCTGCTAGCTCGTGCTGATGCCAGTTGGTGGGAAAACTTACTGATACACTTCTTTTTTGTCAGTGTAATTTAGTTGATAAATGAATGCTAGTTGCATTAAATGAATATTTACCCAGCACATAAATATAAGAGTGGTTTAAATTTAGAGAAGTGATTTTTATGTTGCCTTGCTTCAATTTTTATTTTTTTTTATCTTTTACCAATGTTTCCAAAGAAAATTCATTACTACTTCCAGCAGAAGTTGTATTGAATTGTTGAAATAATTCATGTATTTCTGTTTTGAGTTGGAGGGGATGAGATGTCGTCCCCTTATTCTGTTAGGCATTCTTGTTTATCTTTCTCATGTGAACAATCAGAAGAAAGAATTTTTTTGCATTTTTTAAGAGGCTACTTGTTTAGGTAACTAATTTTATCTTGGACTGTGAAACTTAGCATAGAATTGTGTCATTAACTCATTATGTTAGACTTGCACGCTATTGGCTATCTTTTCAAATACGTTGTTTATTCTTTAACCTGTTCTGTGCACAGCTGAGGTAGTGACTTGTTCTGTTCTTTTACTTCTCAGGTAGATGGCCCCATGTACAAATTACTATCAAAGAAGGAAAAGGCACATGAAATGGATTTGAATTCTATACAATGGAGTCCTTCGGTAAGCTTTTTTTACTACAAATGGTAACATATTGGTGCGAATCTGGCAAACTGATGAAATTAGGGTGGGGGTTCCCTTTTCCTTTCCTTTGAGAAAAGCTAGAAGATGTTGGTATAGGTAGTCTACTTAGTCACTGTTTGGTTTAGGATAGTAACAAGGTGAACTGCAGAATTCCGAAAGACCACAAATGCTTTGCAGATTGTCGTTTGTGGGACCTTCCAGTGTCCACGTCACAAAAGGGTAAAAAAAAGAGTAGTATTTGTTAAAAAAGACTGCCAATCTCCAATTTATTGAAGTTTATGATGAGAAACTTGATGTAACGAATAACAGAGAGGGTGAGTGTGACAATTACATCAGTAGAGAGGGTGTACTTTCAACTTTGAAGGGTGATGAAACTTGTTCATGTACAGGTTTTGGAAGGGGCATTATCGTAGTTGGTTGGCTGCTGATGTTTTATTTTTAAAAACAGTTCTTGGTTTTCATGATAAACCCAAAAGATCTGATATCGCTGGCATCTAATTATATTTTTGACATTTTAGGGTCTTTTGGACTAATTAGGGGGGATATCTTTAAAAAAGATAATTCCATGAGATAGATTTGTCATCCTTCAATTCCCTTGTATGACATGATGCACAATTGTCATGCAGGAAAAACCGTTGCTTGCCTCAGCAAGCGATGATGGAACAATCAGGATATGGGAGTGTGCATCTACATCTTGATTCTGCTTCTCCAAATAGAAAACTTGTTTTGATTGTCACTGTACTCTAGCTGGGATGTGATATTGCTGCCTTTTTTTCTCCTTGCAAAATGGTGTGACAGTTAAGCTAGTAAGCTACATGTATTGTTATGTAAACTCGATTCCAGATTCCAGAGTTATAATACAGCATTGAACAACATATTCCTGTTTATGCCAAATATTGTTGGTGTAACAGAACCATTAGGATTTAGGTAAAATTTTGTAAATTTTATCAACACCTCGATTGAGGACTTTAAGAAATACATAGTATTTTTCTACCGACTTGAGTCATACTTTTTTAAATTTGCGTTCGTAAATTTCACATTTCAGATACTAAGTACTTCGTTTGATGTGCAAGGAAGTGAGTATTTGTGGGGCATAATCGACTTCCCAGGAAGTAAATTTCACCATGTACAAGAGGTTATTGAACTCGCCTTCACACTTTCACTCACAGATTGGCGGAGCTAGGCTTGGGCTGTTGGACAAGGTGTGTAACGTGACACACCATTCCTGGAAGGGAAAAAAAAGAGAAATTTGAAGAAACAAAACATAGTTATTATAAATAAGCGTCTCTTATATAATGTAATGCCTTCTTGCTTCAGTGGTTTGGAATGCCTTCTTATAGCACGTTTATTTTTGCTCCCTTTCTATTTATTTGTTGGTTGAATTCCCTAATTCCTTGTTTTCTTTCTGCCATTAGCTATTTCATATTTTTCTATAAGACTTTTATTTTGTTTTTCTTTTTAACTTTCCCCCTTCCTCTTTAAATGTGTTATGATATTAATTAATTCAAAAATTAAAATTGTAGATTAGAATTATAAAATTATCGGTCTACTAAAGTATGAGCAAAGAGTAACAAAGCACCTCAAAAACAGTAGTACTAAGATATTAGATGAGGAAGCAGGTGTGTTAATTCACCCCTCACCATATTAACAGTGTTGTTGAACGTAGTACGGAGTACTATTGTTTACAAAAGTCGGCATATGTTATGAAATTTTCAACAAATTTTTTTAGCAATCATTAATTTGATGTTATCGTTTATCTCTCGCCGCTGCAAGAAAGGACTATACTCTTCTAAGATTGAAAAGAAAAATTGTGACTTTAAAGACGTATATATTTGTGCCGCAAAACAAAAAAGTACACAATTATAATTTTTTTTTTAAAAAAATGCAGTATATGCATATTGAATGTAATTATGGGTTGTAACATAGAATAAGGTGCATTATATTTTATTATACGGGATACATTATAAGCTTTTGAAATATGGAGTAACGTATTGAAGGGTGTCCTACCAAGTTCATATATATCGGTGTGGTCGATAGATAGCAGTGACACAACATCTGACAAATCCTGGTTCCGCCACTAGTTACACTACTTTTTTGTCGGAGAATTAGCGTCACCTTCGCACTCTCGCTCATTTAATTACAAGCACATTATTTAATTGTGTTTTTCTCATAATTTTTAAAAATAATTGCAATTAATTTTTAGTCTCGAGATTTGTAAAAACAGTTGTAATTTAAATAAGTCAATAAACTTTTTTTTTTTTTTTGCTACGAAACATACAAATATCTATATTAATATATTATTTGTGGTGCATATATATTTTAATACTAATTATTTGAATTATTTTAAAATTTTGTTTTCCAAATGATTCAATTAAAATGAAATAATCAATTACATGAAATCATTTACGAAGTTACATAAAATCATTTACGAAGCACGTACAAAAGAAAATTTCAATTAAAAGTATTTATCTCAAATTATTTGTTATTTATTAAATCTTAAACTTTACAACAATAGTTTTAATGTTTACGTATTTTTAGTTAAGATTAAACACGGACCAACGTTTTAAAATAGAACATATTGCGCATTGCGGTAGTGGTGGTTCATTTCGACACATATTTTTAGCAGATTATCTTCTAAAAATCTTAACAACTGCTCAAAAAATCAAAATATACCTGAGTTGAAGCGACCGAGTTGAAGCTAGCGAGTTGAAGCGTGGAATATGCAATTCTCATTGCTGCTATTCTCTCCGAATTGAAAAATGTGTTTGGGATTCTATTTCATTTCGGCAACCTTTTGTAGTGAGACTGAGAGTGCGGGGGAAGGGGGGCGATCGAGCTAGGAGTGTCTGCATTGGTTTTTTTTTTTTTTTTTTTTTTGCGTTTTTATTAACCGTAAGTACTAAATGTAAAATTGTGTAATGAAACTTAAAACAAGTAAAACACTAAAATACCCCTTTACACTTTCACGCTGCAAATGATTTTTTTTTAAAAAAAAAAAGAAGAAAGAAAAGTGAACAGAAATTAGGATAGTCTTCTCTCAAGACTGTAACTAGGGATGGAAATATCCAGTGGATGATCCATTAACCCGGTCACCCGCTATAATGAAATGGGTGAAAACCCGAATTAAATGGATGAAAAACGGGTGATGGGTGAAGCGGGTGATGGATGCGGGTCGGATGCGGGTGATGTTTTTTTATCCATCACCCGATCCGTCACCCATTTATTTTAAATATATTATTTATATTAATATTTAAACATAAAATGTGTATAAATCCATTATGTATTAAGTTAGTGTTTATTTAATTTTCTTTTTTGGTTATAATTTATGCGTGATAAGAACTAATTATATGTTTTGGAAATAAGTGAAGGTATGTAACCTTTTTCATTTCGTTAATTATTATGCATATTATTAGATGGTGAATTTTTAATAGTTAATAATTTTCACCCGAATATCACCCGATCCACCCGGTTCACCCGCGGGTGATGGATGGACGGAATGCGGGTGATGAGTAAAGCGGGTGACGGATGGACCGGGTGGAGCGGATGGAAGCGGGTGATGGATGCGGGTGATGCTCCACCCGACCCAAATCTCACCCATTTCCATCCCTAACTGTAACCTAATTTATCTAAGGAAATAAAATAAGAAAATTTGATATCAATGAGAGGGTCTAGCTATATCTTGGTAATTCTGAATGTGGTGACCAATGCCTGCAACATAGTCTGGTACACGATTAGCTTCCCGGTATACATGGCTCGAAGTATAACTATCAAATTGTGTAAGTAGGTGCTTGATGTCGTCCATAATTAAGTAACTTAATCTTCTACGGACAAGTTGCATGTTGCTGCAAAATTTGAATAATTAGCAAATTATCCCCTTCTATGAAAATATGTCTAATATTATTTTCAATTGCTAAAATTAACCCGTTGCGAAGGGTAGTAGCTTCTGCGAGAAAGACCGATGTGTCTCCCAGATTGTAGGAGCGACTAGCAACATTATTTCCAAAATTGTCCGTAATGACCACCCCTGCGGCACCAGAGTTTTGACGAACAGAGCCATCAAAGTTGAGTTTACAAGTATCAGGCGCGGGAGGTGTCAAACAACCTGAATATAACGATGCGGACATTTAGAAGTGTTTATATTTGAATTCATTTCCAAAGAGTCAAGAAAAGTTCGCATATTCCATTCATTAAACATTTTAAAGGATATAGTGTATAGATTAACAATAGAGAAATGGGTCTGTTTAAAAATAGTAGAATTTCTTGTTTTTCATATACTCCATAAACAAGTTACAATTTTCTTAATTGGTAAGCCAACATTATTTCTCATGGTACGAAACAAAGAGAAAATTGAATTTGCTTTAAGTTGAGTACCAAGCCAACAAATAGTTAAAGAAGAGTTCCAAAATTATTTAGTGATATGACATTGTAAGAACAAGTGATCTTGGGTTTCGGTATTAGTGGCACAAAAAGGGCAACAACTAGGAATATCAATGTTACGGTAAACTAAGTTGCTCCTGGTAGGAAGACCGTTATGTAAAAGTTGAACCGGTTTGACCGACATTCGACAATACTCCCTCGGTCCCGTAATACTCGAACCGGTTTGACCGACAAATTGACTTCTTATTTAATTAGATTATATTTCCTATGATTCTTTTTAGTTGCAATACTAAAGGTCAAACCTCTCATTAATTCACTCCAAAACTTTTTTTTTCCCTCTCATATCTCTTTTTACCAAACACCCAAAAAATATTGCAACTATTTTTAGTTAGTTATTTTTGTACAAAAGTTATTGCGCGCACAAGGTACACCAATAACTTTTATGCAATTTTTTTGTAACTTTAATCTACTTTTTTGCAACTTTTATATTATAAAAATAAAAAGTTGATAGATAAACATTTTGAAGGGTTAAATGATTAATTTATACATTATTAGTGATTTCGAAGAAATAATTTTTGTTCAAATGAAAAAATTTATCATTAAAATATAGATAACATTTACATATATAAATGTAACTTTTAAGCCTTTTAAGTCAACTTCTACTCCGGCGTACAATATTTATTGTACACCCATTATAAATAAGAACTAGTTTTTGGGCCCGGGCGATGCCCCGGGTTACTACATTAATGATATTCACATTTACTTATATTTTCTTTTTGCAATGATAACATGAACACATGCAATAGCTTAGTGGTAAAGACTTTAATGTTTAAATTCAAGGTCAACAGTTCAAACCTTTATGCAAACCAAGTTTGATATTTTTTAAATGTGTATGAAGATTACATTGAGCAAACCACCCATAAGAAGAGCGCCAAGTGTCACATAAACTTTCTTTTAAACGTCTTTTAATATATATAGTATAGATTTGTGTTCAATATTTGACGTAATGCGAAAATAAATTTCCCTCTCATTTTACCCGCCAAAACGAAGAGGAAACCATATTGATATTGATAGAATGATAGGGTTGAGAACCGAAGACCCAAATTTAGATCCTGCATTTCCAAATCAACCACCAAAAATGAGCGAAACCGGCAGTGGTGGAGCAGTTCCGACGGGATGTTACAAGTGCGGCCGCCCTGGCCACTGGTCCCGCGACTGTCCTTCAAACGCTGACCCTAACTCCAACCCTAATTCCAATCCAACTTCTGATTCTGCGTACCCCAAATCCTTCAACAACTTCTCAAAGTCCGGCAATGGTGGTAATAGCAATAACGGCAGCAGTAGCTTCCAATTGAAGCCCACCGGTTCTGCTTCGAAGCCGAAGAAGGCGCCCCGAACTCGGCCGAAGCTCACCCCGGAGTTACTGCTCTCCGATCAAGGTCTCGGGTACATTCTCCGTTATTTCCCCCGTAATTTTAAGTGCAGAGGCCGTGGCCATGAGGTATAACATCTATTCTTTTCTTTTTTAATTTCAATTTCTCTATTAATTTTGACTTTCCTGTTTATTTGAACTGGAGATGAATTAGGGTAAATGTGCATAGTTTAATTGACACTAAGTCACTACTACTTTCCTGTTTATTTGAACTGGAGATGAATTAGGGTAAATGTGCATAGTTTAATTGACACTAAGTCACTACTAAATTCTTTCACATGGTTAAAAAATTCACTCCTCTCCCTTTGAAAGCACCCTTTTTTCATCAGGAATGAAGATAGTAATTAGGCTAAATTGGCGCATGTTATGATGAAAGATTTCCTTAACAGAGGTCCGAGTGAGTGATCAAGCTATTCATCAGTTTGATGTGATTGCCATTACAAGAAATTTAACGAACAAGTGGAAAGAATACCTTAATACTAGGTCATTTAGGCTCCGGTAGGTTTGACAGAAAACGTCAGTGAGAAATGATTTTACCTGGAAAACATTTTCCAAGTGAAAACACAATTCCAAGCTAGTTTTCCTTTGTTTGGTTCCTACAAGACAATTCATAGAGAAAGGAAAATGAAAGTAGATGGTGAGGATTGATGGGAAGATAAAAGATTGAGGTAAGAAGGGAAAGTGGAAGAGTGGTTTCCCTTCATTTCAAATAGAAATTGTTTTTCACCCTTTTAAGACTTCATTTCAAATGGAAATTGTTTGTCACCCTTTTGGGAGTTATTGGACAATTGTTTTATACCCCTTGCCATATCAAACAACATAAAATGATTGAAAAGTTAAGACCAAACCAAACACTCCCCTATTGCATATCACAAGAAGCAAACCATAAGATCACCCTCTAATAAAACTATTGGATATTATGCCTCTTTATTTCAGATTATGTATCAGTTTCGAACCATCTGGTTATTATGCCTCTTTATTTCAGATTATGTATCAGTTTCGAACCATCTGTTATTTCTGTAGGAGTGTAGGGTAAGGCTATGTACATTTGACTCTCCCCTATCCGAACATTGAGGTTGATGCTGATCATTGCTGATAAGTCAAAATTGTTCAAAGTTCACCGTCTCCAAGAGTCACACTAGGGTTCAACTTCTATAATCAAGCAGTGTTGTCCAAATCATCTTGTTGGTTAATAAATAATTCAAGCGATGCTCAAGTTTGGTAGAGTAAACTTATACTAATGCTCATGAATAAGTCAAATTCATTTCCTCTCATTTGATTTAAGCTTTATATACTTGCTGAAAAAGATACCTAAATTACACCTAATAGATCAAAATTTTAATCTGTACATGACACCAGTTACTCGTACCTGCCTTGAAGCAGTTATACAAGTAACTTATTAGGCCTAGGGATACTGTTTGTCATTATTTCATCTTGCTCAGTGAGTTGTTAGAGACAAGTTCCCGTCTAATTTATTATTTGAAAGCTAAATAGAATAAACGATACATACTTTCTAGAAATCACTTAATTTATAAGGATGTATGCAACTGCTCAAGAGGTATTTTGCATTTGAATCTCAAAACAATCCATCTGCAGAATAAATATGCACCGAAATAAGATCATTCTTATTTATTGTTTTAAATTATTCATAATTCTTTTTGTACATGACTATCATCTGTTTACTATGTTGTGATCGTTTTTCTTAATTAACTTCTACAGGTCAATGATTTGAGGAATCTACTACGTATGTATGCTGAATGGCACGCACAATTACTTCCATACTTCCCATTTGATCAGTTCATACACAAGGTAGAGGAAGCTGGATCCACAAGACGTGTGAAGGTAGAATATTTTCTTTCCCTTAAAACTCCTTCTGTGCTTATACACTTGTCATTGCCTTTTTATGTATTTTGACGTTTCTTTCGCTCAGTTTTCATTATATAATCTTCAGTTTCTCCAAGTCAAAATTCTTAATTTGGTGAACAGTTACAGGTTTTCTTATAGTATATTCTACTCTCATTTTGCTCCTTATCACCAACCCAACTGCTTTTGTGTATACTAATGGTGAGTAGTGAATGTGATCTGACTATTTATGTTTTAATAGAATGATATAGTAACAAAAGATATTTCAATTAGGATGAACATTTCCAATTACTACGTAAGCAATAGTAATAAAAAAAATCTTTATTTTCCTGGATGCATGTAAGGAGCATGTAGCCATGCATAGTTGATAGCACATGGTTGGCCTGTTTTGTATCTCTATTTTGTATTCACTAACATTTCTTGCCTTTTGGTTGTAATAATTGCAGTCTACTTCGTTAACATAAACCTAACCTATGTTATCGCTTATCATTTTGTAAAGGATCAAAACACAGTATATCGGTGTGAATTCCCCTTTTCCTTACTTATTAGTAGTTTTTTTTTTTTTTTTTTTTTTCTTATACTGATCTCCTAGCTGTGATTTTCCTAGACCTGTGTTGCTGAGTTAAAAGACAGAGTTGCTAATGGAGGGGATCCCACAAAGCTGAAAGAGTCTTTTACTGAAAATGAGACCCAGTGTGATAAAGAAGGTATCCTATTTTGCTGTATACATTTGTCCTATTAGTTAATTTTTAGCTGTTTTGAGTTTTGATGATGGATTTACCATAAATATTATCCCTTAACACTTAAAAGGAGAATTGTGAAAACTTATAATTATAGAAAAAGCTGACATGTCGAAAAAAACAAACAAGGTGATCAACGAGATTATTGTATGCCAAAAGTTATTAATTTGTTCTCAATGTACTTATTTTCTGTTCCTGTCAGTCATATCTAGGATGCTTGGTGCTTTTGCAATTGTCTTGAATGGATATTTGACATGATATAGTGCAGTGTCCCAGTCACTACTCTTCTATTTTCTGACAAGGAATCCCATATTTACCAGATCTACTTTGATTATGAATTTATGAATGTTATTATGAACTATGAAGTGCGAACATTATTTTTCAGTCCTTGTTGGTTTACGTTCACATATTTCAATCCATGTTTGTCCTATTGACCTTTAAATTGGACAGAGCTCCTAAATTGAGCCTTTGCCTTTTCACCTGCAGACAATAATGACTAATGACCAATATGACTTGAATAAAATCCTGAAAAAAGGATGAAACTTAACATGGTTAGAGTTGGCACTTTGGCAGTGAGTCAGGCTAGTATGGGGGCGAACCCGGCTAGTGTCACTAGACTGTGCCTGGGAATCTGGGATGCATATTTGAAATTTGGCCTGGCATTTTCATGTTTAACTAAAAGGAGAATGTTTAAGGGATTGAAACATGAAGCAAAATGGTAGCCTTTCTTTCTGTCATTACCTTCTGGTATGCCCCAAAGCTCCCAACCACTAATTTTTATTTTTAGAGGGGATAGCAATGTAGTATATTAAGAAATGTTTGTTAACTGTCTCTTGAAATCAAAATATCCAACCAAAAGAAAGTAAATTCTTCATTTTCCTTCCCTCCATTCTAATCTTCTCATCCAAACAGTGTAATTGTTTGAGGTATTACCCTACTTAGTTGGTAGGTTGAGGTTTCCCTACCCCCCCAAAAAGCGCATATATCTGCTTTTAGTTTTCTTCACAAGCAAGTTCTTGATATGTGAGATATTTAGGACTTCTGTTCCTTAATAGAGGGCCCTTTGCCATTAACATGAACTTTATTTTCATATTCATCTATATCATTGAGTTGCGTCAAAAGGGAACCCATTCACTACTGACATAGTATTTAAGCTGCTTTTAAGTAAAGTCTGCAAGAGTAAGCAACTATTTAACAGCTCAGTATTACGTTTGAAATTGTGTTCTTTTGGTCAATCTTGTGATGGTGACATGTCCGTTCATGTGCACTTCATTTAGAAATTGGTAGATGGATTTATTTAGCTCTTCACATGCTTGTTTCCATTCAATTCTTTCAGATGTCTTAAACGTGGGGGAGCCTAATGGGAATGATGCTGATGACACGCATGACTTGCCTTTTAATGGGAATGATGCTGATGATGACATGCATGACTTAACTTTCAATGACAATGACGCTGATGACATGCATGCAGATATGCTCAATGAAATATATGACAAGACTGTTGAAGTAAGTTCCACATCTTTGGCAGGGTCTCGGTTGAGTTTATGTGCTCATGTATCTCATAGTCGATTTATTTGGAAATGTTATCTTTAAGGCATAATTTCTGAGGTACCTTATTTTCTTCAGTATATCAGTAGAAATACTGCTCATGTGTAGAGATTAGAGATAGCTGAAAAATTCATGCACATAGAGAACTGGAAAAGGAATAGTTTAACATGCATCTTCTTGACTTGTGATTAATAATCGAGTAAGGAACCAGCTAATTAGCAAGTTGCCAAACTTAGATATAATGCAAGCATTAGGATACACTACTAATAATCAGTAAGCTCAAGAAAGTTAATCGGGGGCAACATTGATTCTGATAGTGATAAACCATCATAAATAGTCTTGCATCAACCTTTTTTCTCTCTTTTTCTGGGTTGGGGGGTACCTAAAATTGTTTCTTATTTGCACTTGCTGCTTTGCAACAGGAAACACCCGCTTCTAGGCAATCTAACACGACAGGTGCTGATATACCGCCAAGTGACCAATCAATGAAACATTCAGATAAATCAATAGGTAATGGTAAAAGTTCCGATCCTACTCGGCTTACAGAAGAAGAAAAATCGCTGATAGAAGCCAAGAGACTGAAGGCACTTGAAAAAGCTGCTGCTCCGAGTGATAAATCAGTGAAAATTTTAGATCAGTCATTAGGTGTAGGAGGTGGCAACCCCAAACCTAGTCAGATTACAGAAGATCAAAAATCACTGATGGAAGCCAAGAGACAGAAGGCACTTGAGAGAGCTGCAGCCCGCAGCAGGCTGTTGCCATTGCCAACCTCTTGACCTTGTTTGGCGCATTGTGGGTACTTCTTTGCCCCCCTTTTATTGCTTAAACACATCTGAAACAAGCCCTTATGTTCATCATGGTTTTGTTATCACTTCATTCGCAGAAACTAGGAATTATCTTTGAATTAGGAGCAATATCAGCTGTATTATATACTCTACTCAGATATGCCTCTGTACATTTGCTGTTACCATCATCGTGCTTCAGAGCTGAAATTCTGTTTGGTTGATGATTGATAACTTCTAGCTTTGTGCGTATGAAGGATTTCAGACGGCAAGATGTCTGATTGACAATGGGGTATAACTGTATAAGTGACAGTGAATCAAAACTGAAGAAAAAGGGTTGAATTCTAGAAATTCTGTGAAGCATCCTTAGATATATGGACTCTTGTATCCTTTTTTCTTTTTTTTTTTAATTTTTTTATTTTTATTTTTATAACTAATTTGGCTTTCAGAAGATGAAGTTTTGAGAATTATTGGTTGATAATATTTTGATGTTGCAAGCAAGATTTTGATTCTAATAAACCTGCTAACGATTAAAGAGTACCGGTTTCAAGTTAAGTTTAAGATAAGTCTTCTGTTCATCTGCTGGGAGTGCTGAGCCTGATTGCAGGTTGCTTGGTTATGTTAGTTGATATGATATTTTGAGCCTTTCTTTTTCAATCTGTTTGCATTGTTTTGTTAAGAATGCAACAATGGTGCGGAAAGTTGGCTGGGGACAAATAGGGAAGTAGACCTAAAATGGTAGAGTTGGAATTAATCTTCAACGTTTTTGTAATTGTCTTGTTTATTTCAACTTATTTTGGTTTATTTCAAACGAAATAAGTTTACGTAAGTTTAAACAAAATTAGTTTCTGCATATAGCTGTCAAAAAAAAGTTTTTGCGGACAAAGTACAAAATGACTTAATGAGTTCAATTGAACAGAGCTTGGGATTTTAAGGGAGTAGCACGTAGTATAAACGAATTTACTTTGTCTTTAAATTTGAATAATTGCTAATTAAGCTTCTTCTAGATGGTGACTAAATGAGTGATAAAACGCCATTCAGTTTGGAAATCTATCATAGATATACATGATCATAATTAATCCTAGTATTATTCGTCACCAAATCAATGTGTTAGTGACACTTGAATATAAATCAAATTGATGTTTCTGAAAGTTAGGTTTAAAGCTCCATGAACTACTCATATATCTCCCCTAAAAACCTAAATCAAATCACTGTTCAAATCTTGTGACAGCCACACAAAAGAACTTTAATGTTATTATTTGCTAACGATTTTCTTTTTTAAATAACAACGGTACATCCATCTTAACATGCTAACTTAATTTTATATTATCTGACCACTTAACTAACTATGTAGTACCCTTTCCCCCTATGATGTACTATCATTCATAAGTTAAAAACATTATGCAATATAACTTATTACTTTTTAATACCAATTACTTAATTAAAAGAAGGAATTAGTGTGCTTGGCTTAAAAATGTTTAAGATTTTTCGTAGGCGCTGAGAATTACTTAATATATTTATCCTTGAAGTTGGGTGGTAGATTATATAAAGTAATAGATTACCATAAAAGAAGTACGATGTCCTCCATTATCGACCCATAAAATTATACTATTTCCTTACCAATAGATACTTTTATAGATACTTATGTAGGAAAAAAGTAATATTTTTCTACAACTTATTAAAATATTGTGCAGTAGTGTATGTGTCAATGTGTGTAAAATAGTAGTCACACGCACTCCCTTTGGTGGCTTTTTATTTCTTTTTGGGCATTGTTTCTTCTTTACCTTGCAAGTTGCAAAATGGTTGGGAAAGAGGGGTGGTAAAGGCAAATTATATGAATGAAAAAAGGCATATTAAAAACACAGTGCAAAATCAAAAAGCAAGCACACAAACACAAAATAATATACTACTATGTGCAATTGAGCATGACACCAAAATTTGAAGTAGTATTTAATCTACTTGTTGGTAACCATATTTAATTTTCTATGCATAACAATAACCAGTCTTGCGTGAAATATAATCAAAATTATTTCTTAACTCAGTTGAATATGAGCAATAAAAACAACAAGATACACCCTGTTGTACAATGAAGTTTCTCATTATAGTTGCTTGCAAATGACGTTATGAGATCAGAGTCTTACTAGGTATTTTTTGCTGTCATTCCCTTATCATCCTTCGATCCTTACATCTCAAAATTTCCTCATAAAGTTAGGAATGTTTCTCATAAATTGAAGGCTGTGAGCTCCAATTACGCTTCTTATATTCTTTAACAATAAAGTAGCATTATTGCTGCTTGGATGAAGTTTTTCATTTTCTCATTGTCTTACTCATAAAGGATGTCAAGGTTATAAAATCAAAGTCTTACCACGTAATATTTACTCTCATTTCTTTATCATCCTTCGACCCTAATACCTCAAATTTTCCTTATAGAATAAAGATGTTTATCATGAATTCAGGATTACGAGCTCAAATACAATTATATAATCATATGTTTAAAATAAACCGTTATAAGTTGAGGTCTACCGAATATTTACTCGCGAGAGATGTCGATCTGAAGAGGGGAAGAGAGATAAAAAGGGTGGGGTTCGGCTCCACAATAATTGGTATCAAATGCTGCCTTATTGGGATTCTCACTGTTGGTGTATTCCAAGATCTGCAACAACACACACACAACAACAAAACCAGGAAATTATAATTTTCTCACACACCAACGCATACATTCACTCTCTCTTCATCTTTCTCTCTCCTCCCCCCACCCACCTTTTCCCTTCCTTCTTCGCCTCCCCATTGGCGGATACCTTCTTTCTCCCATCTGTCTTTTTTCTACTCATTTCTCTTAAAAGTGAGTGAGAGAAAATAGCTTTAAAGTAGCGTTTCTGCTGCTTGGTTTTTGTTTTTGTGGGTATTCTTGCATTTTTCTGGGAAGATATACGAAACCCCAAATTAGGGCTCCTCCTATTTTACCCCCTTTCGATGTTTCTTGCATTTCTAGAGGTATCTCCTCTCTCTACTATTCACTATTTTTTAGGGTTTTTCTTGTATCCTTGATTTGAAGTATATTTGTTAATTTATTTTTTTGAATTTTCTACTTTATTGAGCTTGATTTTCTTTCTTCCCTTTGATTTCCACGTTGAGCTAGTTCTAGGTTTTTCTGGGAATTTGAATCTTCACTGGGTTTTGATTTTTCCTTTCTTGCTCTTTCCTCATTTATGCGGGTTTTTTTTCCAGCTTTTTTATTCTTTTGATTTATTTTAGCAAGCTGGAGCTGTTTTTGTATGTAATTAGATTATGATAATTAATTTTTGTGCTGTAATTGTGTTTTCTTTAGCTTAAGTTTAATCTTTATGTAATTAGATGAGAATATTTGAGTTTTTAGCTGAATTTTATGTGCATTTTTTGAGCTTTTGTTGTTTCTGATTTTTAAGTGCTTTTTGTTAGGTGTAGCCTTCACGCAATGTGACATTTGATAGTACAATTCATCTGTGGTCGGATTTCTTGTGAATTTTGAGAGTGAAGTGAATCCAATTGAGATGGCAGCAGAGTCTAATACAAGCTTTCATCAAGAAGATACACTGGGTGCTGGTTTGCATCGGCATGCTATATCGTTTCAGTCAGGGGCTGTAAATAGCACGTCAGAGATGATCCCCATTGGAAACTATTATGGGATGAATGGTAATAGTGGAAATCTTATGTTTTGTGACAATTCTAGCATCATTAGTACCAGCAGTCCCACCACAACTACTGTTGGCAGTTCATCCGGTACTCTTCTTTTGGATTCCGTGCCTGGGTTAAAGCACGATGCTGGTCTAGCTGTTGAGTGGACTGAGGAAGAACAATACAAATTGGAAGAAAGCCTTGTCAAGTTAGTACTCTGTTCTTTGGCATAAAATTTATCTTTGTGGATCATGATCCCATCTTAATTTATGTGTTATGTTAGCATACCCTAGTTTAAAATGTTTGAAGTGGTAAATTCTTAGCTGTAATTTATTCTAGCTACTTGGAAATGAACAGTTACTGTTGCCCTACAACAGAAATATTTGTCACAAATAAAACCAGTCAAAAGATTGATAGCAAAGGCATGGATTTCTAAACTATGTTCTTCGTTTAAGAAATTTGTCAACATCTTCATGGCCTTTGATATATTTGTAAATTGTTTATTACTTCTCAGTTCTCACATGGCCTTTTGGTTAGTCTTAGTCTTTTTCTTGGTTGACCTGTTGCTAGGTGTTCCTTAGGGGAGTGAGTTTGTTAGGATAACTTAAAATTTGGGACCGTTTGGAGGGAAGGAAATACTCTACCCCCTTGTAAGTATTTGGTCAATTGGTTGAGATACACTATTATTTTTTGTTACTTAGGCTCTATTCTCCTCAGCTTGTTTTTGGTGAACTTAACTTTTTCTTTTTTTTTCTGTAAAAGAACTTATTTCTTGCTGAAAAAAAGTTACTTTTGCTTAATAATTAACTTATGTACCTGTACTTTTACCTAGCTAAATTCATATTTGCCGAAACTTAAACAAGCTGAGGGGAACTGAGCCTTATGTTGCATGTAGCCATGTACTCATCAAAGGAGGTATTCCCTATTCCCCTGCCCCCCTAGGTGTTACACAAGGGTGTGTGAGGTACCTGGAATGGAGGCATTGTGGGGAGAATGGGATGGGCCGGGTGGTATTGTGTGTGTGGGGGAGGGGATTGGTTAGCACATCAGCCATGGTAGCTGTGAGAGGAGAAGATTAAAGAGGAAGGAGGAGCTCCTTCCAGAGGTGATGATGGATGGTTTCTGAAAATGTTTCAATTTCCATTTTGTTAAGGAACCAAACATTTTAAAAGGGATTAAGCTTTCATTCCTTGTCTTTCCTTTTTTGATTTCTTTCCTCCCAGGGGCTGTTTGGTTAGCCACAGAGGAACGCAAAAGAATTGAGAAAGAGTAAGGAAAGGATAAGTAACAACCTTTCCTAAATTCTCTACATTATTTGGCTGCAGTGAACAAAAGGAATCAAAGTTCTACAATAGAGTCTACAGATTAGCTCCGAGTATTCAAACCCATCCGCCCCAATCCTACTCTTTTCTTCCACCGTTGCCACAACTTATCTTCGCCAACTACCAATTCCCCACCGACCATTTAGCATGGCCCACAGTTGACATGATGACATCTACCCTCACCATCATTGTAGAAGACTTATATGGTCAAATTTGACAATGGAAGTTCTTGATCTGTAGCTTTCATGGTCAAATTTAACCATCTAAATGCTTGATTGATTTGGCAAATTAAAGTATGTCTTTCTCGCTTTCTCTTAATGGCTGCTTGTTGGTGGTCAGCGGTGTTTGTAGCGGCAGGTGACACAATATTTGGATTGAGTATTAAGGTGGGGTTGAGTTACGGCGACAGGTTTGTGGCTCTTGTTTGGTGGTTGTGATGGTCACAGGGGTTGAGGGTGTTGGTAGTTGTCCTGGTAGGGGTATGAAGCTAGTGGTTGGTGGTTTAGATTGTGGTCGTTGGTATCTGCGTGTTGTGGTTGGTGGAGGGATGGCTGTTAATGTGTTGGGTGGGCTGATAGTTGTGGTGGTGGTCAAATGTGGTCAAAAATATATATTGTGTAGAAGAAACTGAAGGAATTCTCAAGTCAAGGTTAGGGGTAGGGAATCAGTTCAGAGAGGTTATGTGGAACTTCAAAAATAAATGGGGGAAAGGAAATCGAAAATTGCCAACCAAATCCTCCCTAAGGGAAATAATGGTTTAATTGCTTTTCTCCTTCTTGAATCCCCCCAACCAGACAGCCCGTCAATTTATTTCCTGATTCCCTTTCCTTTCCCCTGTACTGTTGTATGTACCGCATGGGCAGTGCATGGCCCCTCAGTAAACTCCAAGGCACTCTCCTCATCTCTGTTTTTCTATCTAAGTCATATGGAACCTCAAAGAGGGGAAAATGTCCTAGGGGCATGTTTGTAAACTCATGAATGCTTTAAGCATCTTTTGCCTTCTCATAGTTACTGACTTGCTATATGTGTGATCCTATGATTGCAAACTTATGTCCTTCAGTTTCCCATTAAGTTTTACCATTAACACAACTTTTATTGTAAATCAGTGATAAGATTGATAGGCAAGGCATGCATTTCTTAACTATGTTCTACGTTTGTGAAGTTTGTCAATGTCTTGATGGTCTTTGACATATTTGTAAATTGTTTAGTACTTCTCACATATTTTATTCCTTTTTTTCCTTTCTTGATTTGTTTCCTCTCATTTTATTTCTTGATTCTCTTTTCTTTCCCCTCTACTGTTGTACGTACTGTATGGCCTCTCAGGTAAACTCCAGAGTACTCTCCTCAACTCTATTTATCTATCAAATTGTTTTAAGTCATTTGTAAAGTCAGAGCAAAAATATGTGCCAGGGGCATCTTAGTATAACCCGTGAATGTTTTATCAATTTTTGCCTTCTCATAGTCACTGAACTGCTGTATGCTGTGATCCTATGATTGCCGAATTATGTCTTTCAGTTCCCCGTTAAGTTTTATTATTAACCCTACTTTTCTTATGTGATTCTCAGGTATAAGGATGAGCCTAGTATCTTGAAGTACATCAAGATTGCTGCTCTTTTGCGAGACAAAACTGTACGTGATGTTGCGCTCAGATGTCGGTGGATGGCGGTGAGTTGTTCATTTTTTGTATAATCTACTATCTTATCTCACATATTTTTTAGTTTTCATGGAAAGTGAAACCCACAAGCTTTATTAGTTTGAGCATATATTGTTTGTCTTATGTCAACTTCAATGAAAGTGATCACTTTGAATAAAGCTAAAGAATACAAGATTGGTAAACTATATTAATTAATACGTAAGGGAAAACATAGTCACGTGAGATCCTATTAGATTCATCTCAATATGTATTTTTAAAATATCAACTTTTTATAACTTATACTTTAAGATAAATAATACAGTATATTGCTTGAAAAATTGAGTGCGTTGAAAAAATTTAGTGCGTTGGAAAAAATATGTCCTTGAAAAATCAGTATTGTACAACTAAAAAAACCCGGAGAAAGTACAAATCTATTTATCTCTAAAGCCGAGTTACTTTATAAAATGAAAATCTCTTGGAGTAAGGGACAATGATGGTGGACACTAGATTTGGATTCGTGCAAGTTATAAGCAAAGAGATGAGACTTAGATCACATCCTTCAAGTTGATGCAAATTCAGGCTATGAAAAGGAGGTGATTTCCTGGATACTAAGGAGGGATTGAGATCAGAAATGAAGAACAGAACTTCTTTTCAGAAAAATGGTCCGTAGAACAAAGTTTTCTTTTAGCAGATTCATTCCAGAGCTTCCATCACAATTCAGAATAGTGATATGCTTGGTCTATCCTAATTGAAGCTCAGGAGACAACATTATAGTGAAAGTCAAAGATTGAAGTTGAACCCTCCACTCCCGCCAGGCCTTATGCTTTGTAGCTGAATCTGCCAATGGTTTATCCTAAGGATCAAAATATTTAGCTGCATCACGTTCTTCCTTTTGGTCACATGTTAGCTTATGTAATGGAGGTATAAGGGTTCAAGTTATAGTTTTGGAGATATTCAGTGGAAATTATTAAATTAAGGGATACAAATTAAGTAGAACGAAGATGGGTACATGAAATGTTACTTTAGATTTCTTGGGCCAAGCGTTTGTGTCAATGGTGTGATTAATGGATACAACATACAAGATAGAGAGTATATGTAAATGAATATATTGTCAAATACAGGGAAGTTTTACCAAGTGCCATTGTATTAATGGCGATTGGATGACAAGGAAGAACAAATGAAGAGTCTTGTTTAACACGATTGTACAATGAAATACAGGGAAAAGTTTTATTGGGTGGCTGTTAAACGCTTAACCAACATATATATTGTGGATAGACTGATGGAAAATTAGCAAATTCAAGTACACGAGCGAATATGACTAGAAAACACTGCACTGGACATACAACCTTAACGGAAGTATCGAAGTAATAGAATCATAACGAAATTACCTAAGCTGGGAATAACCTCCACCGAAGATAAAATGAGAAGATCTTTCGAACTACGCAGGTCACTTTACTTATGGGTTCTTTGAGATAGAATGTAAGAGTTTATTATCCACCTTATTGTAGAAGTTCAAGCCTAAATCCTCTGGACGCAATTTGTCATCTTACTCTCTCCCTCTTGCGTGCAAATGCAGGATGATCCTATGCTCTCCTTTGAATATGGAAGATTTCATGACATTTGTCAGACTTGTTTCCTTTTGTCTTTTGTTCCATTCTTCCAAGTATTTAACATGGTAACTTTGAAAGTGTGCTGTTGAAAAATAAAAATGAAAGGTAATGCAGAGCCCTGAACCACCCTTTGTGGGAAATCCATCTGCTAGTCAGTACAATTTATTGCGCTTCTCGTTCCAGCTGATGGACGCCTAAATTGTAGTGTTTTGGAATTCTGAAAAGGAGTACTTAGTAGCTTATTTCACTTTGTCTAACTAGGTATGCATTTGGTTCGTACACTTAAACATGTTACTTATTAATTGAATTTTCACAGAGAAAGCGGAGAAAACAAGAGGAATCACACTTGGGAAGGAAAGGGAATTACAGAAAGGTATGATTCTTGAAGTGTGTATGAAGTTGTATGCATTTCCCTTTATGGTTTTTTATGATGATTCAGTTAAGGAGTTGAATGTGGGCCAATGTCTGTATGTTTTTTTCTTCTTCTGAAATGTCCTTTATTTGTAGCTTGTAAAACCTAATAATATGTTAAAGTGATTTCGGGTTTTGTTTGTCTTCTTCTATGTATAACCTGTATAATATATGCCTTTGATAATTTCATCTTTCTTTGTGTTCTACCTTTTTGCTGGAGGTTTCCCCCCTTAAATTGAAATAAGATTAATAGAGATCGATAATGAATAACAAGTTAACGATCTTGAAGTTTGGTAATATACAAAAAGGTGATTAGTCACTAGCATATTAAAAAAAAAAATGTTATGACTGTCACTCTCGCTCATTCATCAAATTATTTGTTCTGATGAATTGATATGTGATGGGTGGTTTCCATGTATACAAACTTATGTAGGATACCCTTCCCTATATTTTGAAGTCGATGTGCTATTCTCGTCCCCAATATCTAATTTCTGTTGTTTTGAAGCATTTTAACAAGTGTACCTTTTAAGGCAATATCACCTACTTATTCAGTAATCACCCACAATCATCATCTTTCTCTCTCTTCATCTTCACCCTTTGCTTTCCTTTCTCTTTTCTCTCTCTTCTGTCCATCAAAAAATATTTCTACTACAATTTGGAATTTCAATGCAAGATAAAGTCAATTGTTTTCATTTTATTCAACTTGATTTTGTCTTTGTGGATCCTATTTCACATTTCCTAGTTGACTCCTTTGGCAGCTTGGCACCCTAACTTCATCCTAAACAGTTAAAATAAATTGAAATCATTGGCATCTTAAGTTTATCATTTGATCTATTACTCAAAAGTCCAGTGTCACCACTGGCTTTCCAGACAGGGTTCTCTATGGTATCACGCAAACTAATATTAAAACAGATACCATATATATATATATATATATATATATATATATATATATATATATATATATATATATATATATATTATATATATATATATATGCACCTTGTAGAAACACTTTGTTTTTATTTTTCACCTTCTGCCAACCCCCTTCCCCTGCTGCTAGTAGAAGGGGAAAAAAACAGCGAGGATTTTTATTTTTATTTTTTGCAGTTGAGTTATCTTCAATTCTACATCTTGATTTTTCTTACCCTTTTTAAAGACAAGTAATGCACAACAGTTCACTGGATTTTCATACATTATATTTTGTCTGCCTGCTGTAATTTTGTAGTAATCTATTATGGAGAGAGAGGAGAGAGGATATTCGAATATTGTAGAAAGCATGCTCAGTGAATTGGTTGCTAAGCCACCAATGCAATGCTGTGATTAGCTTGAAATTATTGTGTTAATGATCTGTTATTTGCTGATATACATCGTACTTTTCCAGGACAAATACGTGGAATCATCTGCAAAGACTAACTTGGCGTCGGCTTCAGTATCTAACGTGAACATGACTCCATATTCTCCTCAGCCGAACCAGATGGATCAGAATCAGCGTGTAAAATGCCAAGGTTTGTCTAATTGTCGTTCAAAATTTTAAATTGGACCCCTGATTTATTTTCTAATCATTACATCTCCTGCTAACTTCACCAATCTTATGTCTATTACATTAAAGAAAATTTGGAAATGCCCATTTGTGTTTGAACTATATGCATGTACGTATGGTATTATATACTTTTGATATGTCTTTCTTAGTTTTGTGGTTGATTCCTTGGAATGTTAATTGAAATTGTTTGATCAGGGGAGTATTAATTTCCTAACGTTGCACAGTTTTACATCCTCACCAAGTCACAATAGGTTCTAGTCAGAAAAAGGGGCTTGGCCTTTACAGTACTTTGAGAAACATTTTTGTACTATGTCATTATTCCCGTTGGATTTTTCATATGCAACAATTTCTTGTTACTTCATGAGCGGGCTTTAGACTTTTTGTGTCTGATAATCAACTTTTTTCCCCCCTTATGAAATGAAGTTGAGAACGAAGGTAAAATGAGATTCCCATGTAGATCTATCTATTCCAGAAGTCAGCTTGAGGCATCATCTCCTTGATGAACTTTTTTCGGAGCTGTAAAACATGAATCTTAAAAAGTGATTTGACATACTCATGTAGACAATTGCTGTCCTGTGTTCGGTTTTGGAATTTGGTTATAATTTGAATAAAGGTCTTGGTAGTTGCCCGAGTATACACACATTTACTAAATGCAATTGGCATATTGCTCCTATTGAATTCTTGTTTGCATTTTTCTTGCTAACAGTTTTGACCGGCAAAGCTAAGCATCTATTGGAGCAGAATATTCAAGCCTTAAATCAGATTAACAGTAACATGTCATTGCTGAAGGTAGGCTTTTCCTGACTGAAAGATCTTTCTTTTGTGAACTCAATTTTTACAAATAGAACATCGTCTGTTTCTCTCTCTTTTTTTTTGGCTCTGGAATTATTAAGTACTCCCTCCTGTCCTATATAAGACTATAAGTTCTTAAGTTTTGCATAAAAAATATAAATATTAGAAGTTTCCTGATTTGTATGTTCAAAAGTACTCCCTCTGTTTTTCTTTTGTTTACCCAGTTTGACTTTTATGATTCCCAGTGCACAATTTTGGTTGTTATATTATATCTTAAACTTGAGATTAAAATTATTAAAATTTGATATCTTGAGAGTTTAAATCGAAACAATCCGACATGACTTAGGTCCAGCTTCTTCTTGTGATTAAAACACCAGTTCCAAGGTGTTTCATATCTGATAGTCCTCGATGATAGTGCCCTTTTGATTGATACCTTTTTTTTAACATACATTTGTGTTCAGTTGCAGGATAACATTGATCTCTTTTGTCGTACAAGAGACAACATTAATAATGTCAATGCCATCCTGAATGAGTATGTATTATTCACCTAATTTGTTACTCCGTATACATTGATCTCTTTCGGTTTTGTAATTGCAATTTTTGAACAACTGCAGCATGAGACAGCTTTCTGGAAAACTTGGCCAAATGCAAGAGCTTCCAATATCTATTGATCAGAATCTTGCTAATAGTATCTTGCCACGTACAACTTCGGTAGCTTCTCATGCCTTGACTGATTCTCATTTCGGTATTGCTTTTTGTACATCTTGATTAGTTCCTAGGAGTAAACTATGAAGATTTTTTCTGGAGTCAGCATCAATTTCATTTTTTCTTCTCGCCATCCATTTCCCATTCCTCACTAAATTTGTCTCTCCAACCCTCTACCCTCCACCATTTTTTGGTGCCTTTTCCCACAATCAAAGTCCTCATCTTGCTCCTCACCCTTACTCCAACTTTTGACGTCGTCTGTGACTTGGTTAATATCCCCATTAATTTTGACTTTTCAGGTGCCAAAAGTCATGTTCCTTCTCAATGTTTGTTGGCAAATTTGCTGTTGTGAATTAAATTAGTGTGCTTTGATTATCCCATGCATTATCTGTGAAGGGAAAATAACTTGTTGGTATCTTCGGCTTGTATTTGCTAAATGAAATTTATTCAATTGCCTCTCTATTGTCTTACAGTAGTAAGAAGAATGCTGCCCTCTGTAACGCTGAATGATCTCATGCAATCTTCTTTCATTTCATAATTCAACCTGTAAGGGAAAAATGAAAATAAGGCCTATGTTGTGTTTGTAATTTTGTGGTGTACATGGATTGAATGGCAAACTGACAATATATTATTATTTGTTTGTCAATTGACGTTCCTTCCAGTAGACAATGATATTTGGCGTGCATAATGGATTGCAGCCCAAGCTGGAGTCACGATGTTGATAGAGGAGATTCGGAGGAGTGTCTCAACTGCAAGTTCAGAATGTTATGCTGTAAATTTAGTTAGGACATCTTTTATGTTGTGTACGATTCAGTTGCATATATTGGGTCTGTGTGTAGAAGAACACAATTTTGGAACCTGCCATTTAACATCAAGAGAAAATGGAGTTTGGGCAACGCATCGCATAAATAGAAGAAGAGAATGTGCATCTGACCATCTATTCTGTCTCTTGATTTGGAGCTAAACTGTGTATAGTGTAATGTCATTGAAAAGTATCAAGTAAAAAAAAAAACAATATTCTAGGGTTTCCAATTACAATTATAACCCTGTGTTTACCCCAATAGGCCAGTGTGATGCTAGTTGCTAGGTCTCAAAGAAGGATGAATCTGTAGCTTTTGCCCTCAGCAGTTCCATTTTTATTTTAGTTTATTGTGTATTATGGTGGATTAGTAGGAGAACTAATTGCTTGCTGGCCAAAAACAAGGCATTGTTGTACTGTTGTAGAAGCTGTACTGATCTTTTTTTTTTGCTACATTGTAATCTAATTTTCCCACTGAATTGGCTGAAATGATTTGTATTTAGCAGTTCATAGTGGCTGCATAGAATTTAGATTGGAAGCCAACCCCATCTACTGAAAGCTGAACAAATGCTTTCGAGTTTATAGATGTGTTTCGTCGATGTGTTGTGTGCACAACATGATTAGCTTTGTGGTGGTATACAACTACAGATTTGTTCGATTGACAGCATAGGATGTTTGGAAGATCGATATGCGGGAATAAATAGTGATTATAATCAGAATCTCTCGTGTTCTACAAAATTGGATTATTTTCATTTGTTGTGATGAAATTGGTGACTTGCTGGTTAAGATGGTGGGGGAGGGGGGATCCGATGATTAGTAGATGATTTCTCATCGAAAATAAACTTTTCGATTGATATTTTCATTCTCAATAGGCCAATAAACCTCATTTTTCAATAAAAATAAAAATAAAAATTCATCACTATATAAATGAGACGAAGTATTTAAGGAGGTAGAGAGCGTGCTCGTTGCTATTTAGCAATATTTTTGCCAAGTTAGGGCAATAGACAAATTTTGGGACAGAGGATCCAGACTCACATCAATATATCAAACCAAGGTTTAGAATGCTAAGAAACATTGGACATAAGAAACATTTAGGGGAAGTCTATGATCAATCAACCTTACCAAGTGATCATTCAGATTGATTGGGCTTACAAAGAACAAGATCAATCAGCTGCATTAGTATGGGTGGCCTTATCACCAACATTTTGCAGGGAAAGGTTGGTTCTTACATAACATATGTCTTGCCTCAAAGCTATACTTTAGAAGGTGGACCATGGTGCACATAGAGCTACGTGCACCAAAAGAACACAGTATATAATTGAAAGAACATCTGGTTACGAGAAAAGAACATGAGTATTTTTTTTATTTAGGTTTTAATAAATAGTAAAATAATAAATTATTTTTATAATAAAATAGTGAAATATTATATCGCATGTTCTTTTGCCGTAGTGTCGTGCTCTTTTACTTATGCACACATGTTCTTTTGGTGCACGTAGCTCTATGTGCACCACAGTCCATAGTCTACGAATTGGGAGGGACTAAGAAAATAATTAAGTTAAAATTATTAGTGACTCTATGCTTAATAGTAACTATCCTTCGCGGGTTTAACTAAGGCATCGGTAACAAAATAGACAATAACTTTGACCCGAGGGTCAATATAATCCAATTTAACATGTTAGCCATCTAAAAAGTAAGGGGAACATTTACCACTACACCAAATATTCCCCATTGCATAGAAGAATGGTATATACTCGATGCATTATGAATGTCATTGACCATAAAAGATGATATTTCATATCAATCTTTACCCTACTTGTTTCATGTTCGGCAAAACTAGTTGTTGTTATATCAAAATTATTAACTATCTTAAAAACTTATTCCTCTGTATTTATTTAAGGGATACACTTGTCTTTTCCGGCCGTAATTATTTAAGAGATACACTTGTCATTTTTAATAATTTATCAACCCCACCATCTAATTAAATAATCTATCTACACCCCAACCCCACTCCCACTACCTAAAATGACATAGTCCCCACTTGTTTTTCTTATTAAAATATCTACTCAACCCCACTTGTTTTATTACTTTATTTCATTTAATTCTTTTTCTTAATACACGTGTCCGGCCAAATGTATCTCTTAACACAAATAAATACGGAGGGAGTATGTCTGAACTACCTCTCATTAATTTTTGAACAATATTGTATTATTATCGATTTAGTGGAGTTCGATGATATTAGTTTTCCACCAAAATAAAATAAAAATTAAGGATGTTTTTATTATTTTTATTTTTTTGTTTTCATTTTTTTCTTTTTTAGGATAGTTGGGTGTTTCAAAGGGGAAGGGACGCACCAATTCAGGCTTATCCGCTACTCCTACTCTCTCATCTGCGCTCCTTTTCTCTCTCCTCACTCTCCACCTCTCTCTACCAGCCATGGCGACCACCGCGCCAAACCTGCATTCTCTCTCATCATCTTTCGCCTTCTCAAACCCTTCATCTAATGTATCTGCTACTTCTTTCACTTTCCAAATTCCCAACAAAAAAGCTCAAATTTCCTGCATTTCCTCCAAAAAGCTTCATACCCAGAAGAGTTTCAATTTTCATGGTATGTGCCCTGCAAATTCGAACTTGTTTAGTTTTTTTATATTTATTATGTAATTGATTTATACTCCGTATTGCTTGTTGCTTGTTGCTTATTGCGTATTGCTTATTATAATGTTGAATTGCAAATATGCATATACTTTTAGGATTATTGATTACATTTATACTCCAAGTGGGAAACTAATGTGGGTTTAGAATCTGAGATGTGCCTGTATGAAGGAAAATTGAAAAAGTTCCCTTTACTTAGAAATGTTAGTAACTAGCTTAGGTAGTTAGAGTTTTGAGGGGGTGATACATTAGAGTTATGACGTAATATCAAATCCCGTCTACATCATTGTCTTTAGTGGCTTGATGTACAATGGGAAGTGAGTATAACTGTAGATTGTCGATACATTTGAAAAAATGATTGGTTGTTTGAATTGAGAATGGTGATAAGAGAAATATGAGGCTGAAGGTTTTCCCTTCTGATATACGAAGTATGTATTAATTTTAGTTGAAAGTGTGCTGGGAGATGATTTATCTATAAAGTATCCTATAGAAAGTAGTTGTGTCCTCCTACTGAGAAATTATAGAACTAGCTGTGATGAACAGATTAGTCTGAACGAAGTTATGTGACCGGCTCGTGCATTACATTCACCAGTACATTGATAAGCAGAATGTTGTTGTCTTCCAATCTGTCATGATGATTTTCTAGCTTTTTTTTACTTGTTGTGTAAAGGATTGGCGTCTTGGTTAATGGTGGCTTTGAAGAAATTTAGGACAAGATTATCTTTTGCAATGTTTTTTTGGTAATATATTGCAAGTGAGGTTTAGTATTAGTAAAATAAATGCTGTTTTCTTCTTACGAATCCTAGACATTCTTAGCATGACATTCGGAATACATTGGTATCAATCAAACAGACACAAATTGTATGCTTGCAATTTGGAGGTGAAGTTAGACGTTTTTTACAAATGTTGTTGGAGACTCAAAAGATGAATTGGGCAATTGGCAAACATAATAACTGATATGTTGTTCTACAACACCATGATTCTAGGACACTATACCATTTTTAGCAAAAAACCAATGCTGCACTCTTACCTAAGTCCCTACTGCTTTGGCCTTTAAAAAAAAAAAGCCCCTACAGCATTGAAAATCATACTAAATCATGGGAAGGTAGTTGCGATTCAGAAAATCTATCAGCCTATGGTGAAGCTGCACCCTTTGTTTCTAAATAGTCAAAAGTATGACAAACATTTGTAAATTTCCTCTCTTTGTAGCCTTGTGTTTGCATGTAGAGACTAGCTTAATTGTTTAATGTTTTGAGGTCGCAAATGATGTTATGCACCATGTTCCCAAAAGAATATAGTTTAAAGTAAAATAACACATCTCATTTTCATTCATAAACCATAGTCCATAGTAAATAACATACTATTCATAATAAAAGAATACGTAGTAAAAATAACATACAATAAAAAATAAAAAAAAACATGCAAGTATGATTAAAGGACATGCAACTACGCAAGTATAATGAACAAATATTAACTGGTACATACTGCTCTTGGGTGCAGATGCACTAAATCGAATACTGTATATATCATTGCCCTTTGTTGCTCGCCGTCACCCAAAAAGGGATCTTAGAGCCAAAGTGGATGATGAATATAAGAGATTAACGAAACATTTGAAAAAAACCTTGGTTTTTGGAGTTGGGGATTAGTGCTTTAAAAAAAATGGTTGACCGTGTGGGAATATGTAGGTAGGGATTAGAGATAACTCGATAAGGGAAATATGAGGTTGGCTCTTCTTATGTATGTATTTTCTTTGAATGTGTGCCGGGAGATGGGTTTTTTTTGCAAAGTGTCCTATTGAAACTAATTGTATCCCCTGCTGAGAAATTCTAGACCCAGCTGTGATGAACAGCTCTGCTTGGCCATCAGTCCATCACTATGTATGCAGCTCATGCATTGCATTCGCCAGTACTGTAATTGGCAATACCTGTTGTCTTCCACGATGATATTCTATCTTATCTCTTCTTATTGTGTGAAGGATTGGTGGTATTGGGGCTTTGAAGAAATTTAGGAATTAGGACAAGTTTTTTGTGTGGCAAAATCGTAGATATACTTAGCGTGACTATAGGAATGCCGAATGCATTTTGTATTACGCAAACAAGCCCAATTGCATGTTCTCCTGAGTTCAAATGTGACGAGTATTACAAATGTTGTTGGAGTCGCAAAAGATGAATTGACAAGCATTCTGCCCCACCATGATTCTAGGACATCATACCACTTGGGCTGTTTAGAAATAAACCAGTGCTGCATTTTGACGTAAATCTACAGTTCTACCAATTCCTTGGAAGGTAGTACGGATTCAGAAAATCTATCAGCTTATGGTTATGCTGCATCCTTTGCTTCTATATAGTCAAAGTATGCCACACCATTCATAAATTTCTTCTCCTTGCAGCTAGCTACTTTGAAACACCCAATTGTCCTCTAAAAAGAAAAATAACCTCCTTAATTTTTATTTTGTGTGGAAACTTACATGATTGATATCGAGTCCCTTGTAAATTGAGAATATTGTTCTTAAATTAGTAAGAGACAAAAGCTTTTAAGGTAGATACTAATCCTGCTAAAACAACTAGTTTTGCCAAACATGAAATAAGTAGCATAACGATTGATGTGACTGGGTAATGTTTGGTCTAATTGATTAAAGTTTCCTGTACTTTAATGGTAATGTGCTAATGTCAATCAGTCTGTTCAAGTACTGTTTATAGGGATGTCAGTTGTGTAAAGTGGCAACTTTTATTTTGGCCATTTACTGAATCCAGTATATAAATGTGAGTTAATCTAACAAAATAGTTACTTGCAGATGCAGTTACTCCGATGAACAAGCCTAGTTTTGGTAGGGATCTGATGGTTGCCCAGGCCACCGAAGCAGTTGCTCCGACTACAGAGGAAGCAGCTACTTCTCAACCCAAAACATCAAAAAAGGCTAAAAAACTGAAGTACCCTCGGAGAGTACTTGATGTGTATCAGATCCTTCAATCCCCCATCATAACTGAGGCCGCCATAAAGAATATTGCTGATGAGAACTCACTGCTTTTCACTGTTGATGTTCGTGCTGATAAGAAGATGATTAGAGAGGCTATCAGTAACTTTTTTGGTGTGAAAGTTCGAAAAGTAAATACTTTGATCAGGTAAACTATAAGACCTTTTATTTTCCATTATCCTGCTGTTAAATTAATCCCTTTTACATCTTTCATACCATTGTAATGCCTTTTCTGGACAAAACCTAGAATTTTCAGCATAGTTCATTAATTATACATTTTATGTTGTTTTACAGGCCTGATGGAACAAAGAAAGCGTATATTATGTTGAATAAAGAGTACAATGCTTCAGAGCTGGCAAAGAAGATAGGAATTTTCCCAGGTGGAAACTAACTTGAATACTTTTAGATGTATAGTTGTGGCCTTCTTTCTCCTTTGTTGACGACGAAAGCTAAGTTGGAGCCTTGTTTGGAGATGGGATCACTAGTAATTTGCAATTATCAAGTATTTCACTCTTAGCCTTTCAAGTCTCTGTATCTCTAAAGTGTGTAACTTCCGTCAGTGAGTATTGCACTTAAGTTTGCTCATCCTTTTTACCTTCTCGAGCACCAGAAGTAGGTGTATTTCGCTCTGTATTTTTTTGTTTTTGTTTTACATTCGCTGTTGTAGTGTTAAGGTTCAAGGCTTTAAGCGGGATCAATGTGTTTTAGTGGAAAGAGTTCATTGCAAGTGGTCAGAGTGAAAGCAAACTATGCTTCCTATCAGTATTTTTTCAGGCCGGTTTTTTAAGAAATGTTTATGTTTATACTCTTTGCATATGAATTCAATTTCGAGCTTATAAGTTTTTACATGAACAACACACACTCCTGTAATAAGCATATTAATAGAACTTTTTGCAAGATAGCTTGGCTTAATAGTATGTAGTGCAGCAGTTATTATTTGATTTTCACAAAGTGGTGCATGTCTGAATGTTGAAGCTGTGAGCTTTGGCCGATGTACGGAATGGTATAAGAACTTTAAGAATCCTTCTTTCAAAGTGCAAGGACTCGAAAATTTTGACCTAATCTATTCAGGAGATCTACATCTATTAATCCAAGGTCTTATGTTCATCAATGTTCGAGCATAGAGTTTTTTATTTTATTTTATTTTATTTTTAAGGGGCGTTTGAGAGTAGAATGTTGACCTTAGTCCTCTGTTAGTTTCATTATTCTCTATCTTTTCGTCGTTGTAGAGTTGTTGTATTTCATCCGAAAGATAATACCTGGAATTTTATTGGTTTTCTTTCATTGTCAAAAATCAAATAAAGATACATGGTCCACTTGCAAAATATTTATAGCTTTTTAAGTATGCCCAAACTTAGAAGGGTAATTAGCCATTTGGTTAGGTTCTCGATAAATGTGGCAAATTTGAATGATTTTGGAGATTTTTTTTTACTCCATACTTCCACTTTTTACCTCATTAATACGTGGAGATTAAAACTGACTAGTGTATTTTCTCAAAAAAAGTATTTATCACAAATTGGTTGTAATGTTCGGCAATTTTGATCATGCAATCAACAATTTTATTTCCTATTTGCCCTCCAAAATGAGGAAATAAAATACCATGTATTTTCGGAAGATGATAGAAGTACAAAAGGTGTGAAAGAGTATCTTGCACACCACCACATGCCACCTTAATTTTAAAAGATTCATCTCTTATGAAAAATTTTAAACTGAAATTTGAAATGTGTTTTGAAATTTTAATTTTGAATTTCAGTTTTTTTTTTTTAAATTCCCAACAATCAGCAATTAATTATCTTTAGTTCTCGTAAAGACAACGAGCACATTCCCTGTAAAGACAACGAGTAAGCAAAAAATCATCCAGTATTTTCTCTTCACATTCGAGATAAAAAAATCCAGTTAAAATCCTTATTGCGAAACATGGAGAATTATGTCAACACGATAAATTTTACTTTGGGAAAAAGATGGTTGGACAACTTTTGTTCACATATTTATAGAGGTGCACTTAATTTATAATCATAACACACATAAAGACTTGAAAATGTATTACTATTCATGTAACAGTTAAATGACCATAATACCCTTTATTTTTCTTTATTTTACGTGGTTTGCCCTCCTCTACAGATCTTGCCACGTTGTCTCTACTCTTCCTCTATTATCTCACCCGATTTTGCCACGCCCTAAATGTGTCTACTCTCTACGCCCATTTTCCTCATTCAGCTCCTCATCTTTCCTATGGTGCTGCTTCTTCTTCCTTTTTCTGGTTTCTTAACCCTTGCCCTACTTCATCTTCCGTTCTTCATCGTCATTCCAAGGTCTTCCAATAATACCTTATGTGCTTCTAGAGCAAAACCCAGTTGCGGGAATTGTTTTTTGCATAGAAGCATCTAAAGTATTATAGGGAGTCTGATTGAAATATGGGATCCTGTTCTTTGGATTCGGCCGTCTCCATCTGCTCGGTGAGTCGCCTCTTCGATTCGTTGTCTACGCCTTTGAATGTGGTTTTCTCTGTTTTGATTTATTATGTGTTCACTGTTGCCAAACACCGTTGTTTTAATTTCTGATTTTAGTCCTTTTTTTCCAGCTTCCCGATTTATTTTCTTGATTGTGTTTGTTATTGTTCTTGATTGTGTCGGATTTTGGCTTGATGAAGGGCACCAAGTCTGTGTTTTGGGGGTTTTACAGGGAAGAGGTTAAGTGAATTTATGTCTGCAAAATTTGATTTGGTAGTGTTTGCGGCTCTTTTGTTGAACCTCTTCAGTCAGAATTACTCAATCTCCTTTGCTCACTTTATGAAGCAAGTCTGTTGTTCATCTCAGGAAAAGCTCCATTCTCGGATTGTCACACGTTTCAATGCGTTTGTGGCCCATAAGGTACTTGGGTTTAGATTGTTCTTACATTAATATCCATACCCATATTTAGTTTTTTGAGATTTGATTTTTGGGTTTGTCAATGAATTTTTAGGGTTTATGAATTTTGATTTTTTTTGTTTGTTTGAATTATCTATTAATATTTTGAGCTTCTTTCTACTACAATTATTTAAGTTATTAATCTAAGATTTATGTTGTACTAAATGTTTGTTGAGTTGTTTTCTGATGGAAGTTTTAGCTTAAAGTTGTTCTGATACTTGGCTAATTTCGAGTTGTAGCTGTTTGCAATTTCTTATGTCTGTTTGAAAAGTTAGGAAAAGAAAACTGGAATATCTGGTAGATTTCAAGTTGCAACTTCTAGCATGCCTGTCGTTCTCCTCCCACCTCCTCCGGGCCTGCCATATAGTGGTATTTAGCTCTCCAAATAGCCATATAGCACTTCTAAAGTTTTACAGTGCCTTTAGGACTGTGATCTCCAGTCTCAGTTACTTGGTCCTTTGTGCTATGTTATGGGTATTTTGGGTGGTCCGTTTATTGTTCGGTGTTAAAGATTCGTTTAATTATTTTGTCGTTCGCCTTTAAGGTGCATGCTGCTAAACTTATTTGTAGGCCTTAAGAGTGTAGTAGCTTTCGTGCTCGTCTACGTAGAGATCCAGCTTATTTGTAGTTTTTGACCAAAAAAAACAATTGGTAAAAAACTATAAGATTATATTAGTACTAATGTCCCTAGGAAGTGATTGATATATTCTAGCAGCAGAATTGAGGACAACCAACAGTATGGTAAACTATGTATTACAGCCCCAAGTTTATGGGTAAATTGTCCACATGATCCATTTTACTTGTGCTTCCAAATGAGAGGCGGTAAATTGAAACTGAGATACTTCCTCCGCTTTAATTTTAGTTAGTATAAATTACCATGTTTATTTATCCTTAGTAATATAGCTTTTGTCGGATGCAAAGGAACTTCATTTGTAAACTTCAGCTTATCTAGACTGTAAACTTTGTGCAGATTTCTTGGAGCTAGCACTGCAATTTGGAAATATTGGGTCGTGGAATTGGCATTACTCAGATGGTGAATTGGGTCATGCAAAATCAAGACCGAGTTAGCTGTCAACTAAGTCTTTTTACATTTGAAATTGAAGGGCTTGGTGCAAGGTTATTTCTTTACATCTTTCTGAGCTGGTGAATTTACTGCTTGTATTATACTTCTCATTATTTTGCTCATTGTTTGATGCATAACACATGCTACACATCGGTTAGATGGGATTGTTAGCTTCTCCCTTGTATCACCTCACATTGCTCAAAGATCTCTAATCACGCCTTACCTATGTTACTTCTCACTATTTTGCTCATTGTTTGACGCATAACACATGCTACACATCGGTTAGATGGGATTGCTAGCTTCTCCGTTGTATCACCTAACATTGCTCAAAGATCTCTAATTATGCCTTACCTATGTTCTTTTTTTAAGAGCCTTATTTAGCTTATGATGCTTTCTACAATTGAATTTTGCACACTCTAAGCTTGATCAAATTAACTGTGCAAAATCCAGGCTGGTTGGTGAGAACGGTGAGTTTGGCTGCTGCACAATTACTGATTTTTGTTGTTTCCTGAAATCAACTTTTGTTTTAAATTTCAGAACTAAAAATTGTGCTCGATTCCAGCCAATTCTTGACAAAACTGGGATATTATATTTGGGTATATCCAAATGCTGCAATTACCCTTATACCTTTGATATCCCTGTCTAGCAATTCAGTTAGTCTCACATTTGATATCCCTGTCTAACAAGGTAAAAGGGTATATCCAAATGCTGCAATTACCTTTGATGTGAAACTGATTTAATGAACATCATATTTGTGAAATGAGTTCACGTGCACATGTACACAATTACTGAACACAGTTGGTGATCAACACATGCTTAGCATTCTGCTATTCTGGTGTTTGGTTTAGGCATGGTGAGGTGGAGGATTTTCATATAGGTTATATTATAGAATCTTCCTAGAAAGTTTACTTGAGCAGCTTTCTTCTACTGTATTATTCTACTGAGCTGCTAACTTAATGTGGAAGATGCAATTGCATATTTGGTAACTTTCATCTCTCTAACTCTGCTATTGTATTATTCTGCTCAGCTGCTTTCTGTACCTCCAACCTCAAACCGAAGAGGTGGTATTGTAATTGTCCAGGGTAAATGCCTCATAAGTTCATAAGTTGCTAATATATTTTTTTACTAATTTTCATAACTACTCGTCGACACCTGAAGAGGTGGTATTGTGCTAATAAGTGGTAATAAAAGTTGATAAGAGATAAAAAAATGTAAGGTTACAGAAGTTAATGGAGAAAGCCATAATGCAAGTGGGGTCTCACACTCTCACTTTGTGGATATCTATGTGGGCCCTTTCACGCCAAAATACACACAAATTCATTAGCTTTCCCTCAAATCATTGTTCTACATCAAATTAGCCATTGTTTAATATTTTAGTTATGAGTTTAAATGATGATGGATATTATGGTTCTGATATTCTAATCTCAGGAATGTAAGTGGCATCTTTTTATCTGCCACTTTCAGATAAATACATGAAATAAAAAGCTTTAAAGTTTGTTGAAAGATGTTGTCTTAAATTAACTTTGTCAGGCAATGTAGCTAATTTGTTGGATAATAAGATTGAACATATTAGTGGCTACATTGTGTGATTAAACTCTCATTCTGTAATCTGTAGGCTTACTTATGGAACTTCTCCCCTCATGGAACCCATGACTGTTTCTCCAAGTACTTCTTTGATGGAAATATTTTTCTTATGGACCCTGCTGCTTGTAGATTTGTCCTTGGCTTTGATTGTCCGTACACTGGGTTTTTTGCACTTCATGCCTTCATCTTACTATTATACATGAACTTCAATGCCAATTGGATTTTAAGACCACCAATCCACTGTTTTCAGGATGACTTTTTGGATTTTTAGCTATCGCGGAGTATGTGTTTGTATAGCCAATGTGATAAAGATCAGGGAGATCACTGTACTGAAAGGGGTGACACTTAAAAATGCCCAATGTCAGGCATGAAGAGTAGATGAAAATCAGATTAAAGATAACAAGTTACTGTTTCAGACTAGGGTGTTGGTGAAAGATGATTGTGAGATCGTTCCGCAATGAAGGGAAGGTGTCTTTTTTAAGTTGTTGGTTTGTTTAAAGGTAATATTAAATATCCCTTTGGTGCTTCTGTTGCAGGATAATCAACTCTTAAAACTATTTTAGGATTATAATTTTTTTTCTTCTTCTAGAGACTTGGACAATAAGCGATTTGGTGATTGAGGTTCATTTGTTTGAATGATAGGTAGCTTGTCAGATCATATCATATGTTGCCTTCAAAACGAGGAATTGGTGGTTAGGATGAAAACAATCAGGGATTCTCTCTTCCTTTTTCTTGGGGCTTGAATAAGGCGAGACACTCAGTTTAGTTGTGCATGTTTATCCGGAGGAATGGATGCATCTCTTCATGGCTGGTGGTGGAGGCGGGTCACTCGATCGAGGAGAAAACTTCAGAGGGAAAACTGATGGTAAGTCTCTTTCTAGGCAGTTTCGGGTCATTTGTCTTTTTAACGCATTGCACTGAAAATTGAGGGCTCTTGTTAGTTTGTGCACCGGCAGCACTAACCCCAGAGTCTGTGTTTGTTTTCCTGCATACATCAGTGGAAATTTGTACTGAGATCTCTGCATTTTAGGTGTTATTGTGTTAAGCTGCAAGATATTTGATCTGCAACCTATGTGAACTATACATGAATTGAACCAGTTAACTTCATTCGACTGAGTAGGTTATATAACATATGTTAGTCAGGTCATTAGATAGGAATTGAAGCCTCACTTGTTTGGTTGATATTGGAAAGAAACATTAGTAAAACAAGGCTCTTGAAGTACAAAAATTCATTTTCTTTGTTCGATTCTGCTGGTTTCTTTGATAACTCCTCCTCTTTTCTTCTCTTTCATGGCAGCCACTCTGCTTCTCCTCCTCTTCTCTTCTCTTCTCTTCTCTTCTCTGACATTACTCTTCTTCGAAATTATTGAGTTTCGTTTCTTCGATCTTCTCTCTCGTTGGTTCCAAATTGGTTATTCTCTTCTCTTCGAAATTGGTTCTTCTCTTCTCTCTCATTACTCTTATGTGATTAGCAAGGCCTTCCAATAGTGCTGCTGCTAGGGTTCACGATGAAAATCTCAAAGTTGAGTATCTCTCGTTTATTTTCTAACTCTGTTATTTCTCAAAATGGTAGACATGATTGTGGAAATAATTTCCCCATTTCGTTGCTTTTTAGTTTAATTGGGTGTTTGAATTTGTTGGGTTTAATCGAGGGTTCGGAATTGAAGGATTGGATTAGGGTCTGTGAAAATTCATGAATCGATAATCGATCTCTCCATCTGCAATTTTCTTCAACTTGGTGGTTTTCACCATTTTCGATCTCTCTTCTCTGACATTCTCCGATTCTTTTTTATATTTTTTATTTGATTTTTTGATGGCAGCCAACAACAAGATGTATGTGATTCAAAAGCTGGTGCTGAGCTTCTTGACTTGGTTCTTTGCAACATAATTTCTCTCTCTTTTAATTTATTTTTCGTTTCTTGAATTTAATTTAATTTTGTGTAAGAAATGGTTGGTAATTAGGAAAATGTTGGTAATTAGTTTGAATTGTGTAAATTAGGTTAATTTAATACGGAGTGATTTTGTTGGTTTGTTCGATTAGGTACATACTGGTATATTCAACGAGCCAATGAGGATCACATTTGTTATCGAAGTTATTATTTTATCTTTCAGCAATATTGTAAAGGCCAAATGTAGAAACAAAGTCCAAACATATATTTTATGGAGAGAAGGGAGATTGGGTGCGGGCGGCGAGGTTGTGTACTAAATTTTAGTTATAGTCAATATTATAGCACTTATCAATTACTAAAATCATCATATTTTATATAAGTAGACTTGCTTAAGTCACAAAGATTAGCATGTAAAGCATATTCTGCCACTCTTAAATGATTTTTGTCATTTTAGTAGAATAATGTTGATAAAGACAGTTCTCTTTTTCGGTCTGACTTTGTTACTGAGTATCATACTCTCTAATCGGTGAACTTGTAAAAAATGTGGTGATCTATCTGATAAACTTAGTTCTAATCTATTTGATAAATGCAGTTGTCGGGTATTGGCTAAAAGTGAAAATTAGAGTATTGGAAAAGTTTACCAATAGCAACTTGCTTTTGAGCCCGTTCATATAAAGGGCGGTTGTACAGTGGTTGTTCAGATGTCTTTTGAAGTTTTAATTAGTGAGTACTTTGGATTTTTGGTAATATATGAATTAACTAAAGGTGTAATTTGAAGGTTGGAAAAATATAAAAATTATATGTTGAATAAATATTGGATGTTAAAGGGGTGGAGTGGAAGAGACTAATGAATATATTAGACTATTAATAACTGGATGTTGAATAAGGAAAATAGAGTGGAAGAGGCATTAAAAATTGTAAATCATAGAAACAATAAAGAAAAATTGAAAAAAAACAAAATAAAATGATGGATGAAAGGAGAGATGTCACATGGTTTCTAATAATGAGATGTCACATGGCTTATAATAATCTATGGTGTTCATTTTTAAATACTTGGTATAGATAGATGCCTTCATGTTGGAGTACTCAAATCAATGTCTATTTAATTACATGAATTACTAGCATCCCTTTGCAGCAGTTACACTCCTCCCTTTTCGTTTTGCTAAATTGTACCATCTTTTTTTGGCATGAAAATTGTGTCTCTAAAACATTGTTTGAGTAATATTATGGCTTTTGTATTTTTCTAGCAAAAATGCCCATGTGCCTTTCGCAAACAGTTCAATTAATCTAAATATTTAGATGCTGAATTTATAGTTTATGAGGTGGGGACGTTGTAGAAAGATATAGAGAATTTCAGCACATAAAGTCAAGAGCTACATACTCTTTCAAGTGGCTTTATTGTGATTTGCGATATACTCCCTCACAAAAAACATAGTTAATTACTTTTTGATAATCGTAAATTCTATATGAGCATTTACATACATTTATGAATGCTCGTGTTTTTCCCATAGTATTTCCACTTACTTTCAAGAAATAGTACGCGTTTAATTGTCGGTATACCATAGTTGAAGACGCGAACTTATAATTACAGGCTTTTGTTAGTTTTCTAATGACCAGTTATAAAATTTATGACTTTTCTTATTGAATAATTTATTAATACAGTGTACTAAGAAAATTTTACAATAACGATTGTGGAGAGTTCAATGTTGCATGTGGAATGCTAAAATATCATTGACACTTATATCGTAAATGTATTTTACAACAACTATTGTGGAGAGTTCAATGTTGCATGTGGATTGCTACAATATCATTGACACTTATATCGTAAATGTATTTTACAACAACTATTGTGAAGAGTTCAATGTTGCATGTGGAATGCTACAATATCATTGACACTTATATCGTAAATGTATTTTACAATAACTATTGTGGAGAGTTTAATATTGCACGTGGAATGCTAAAATATCATTGACACTTATATCGTAAATGTATTTTACAATAACTATTGTGGAGAGTTCAATGTTGCACGTGGAATGCTAAAATATCATTGACACTTATATCGTAAATGTATTTTACAATAACTATTGTGGAGAGTTCAATGTTGCATGTGGAATGCTAAAATATCATTGACACTTATATCGTAATTAATGTATTTTACAATAACTATTGTGGAGAGTTCAGTGTTGCATGTGGAATGCTAAAATATCATTGAATCTTCTGTCGTAAATGTATATATGATTCTGTATTATCAATTACATACATATTTACTTTAACTTTGTTTTCCTATCATTTACCATAATTTTGTAAAAGCCCGTCTTTTACGTAGCATTTCTATAAACCCAATTTGTATATCTTGGGGGATCACGATCCAACAACTAGTTCTATAAATTCTTACTTTGATTGTATTATCTTACAATTAGTAAATTAGTTCAATCAACTATGTTAAACTATTACTCATATTTCATTCATATAAGTATTTGGTATGACTATAATTTTATCCTTTCATGTGCTGCTGTATTGGAATCATTAATTGAAATATAGAATATAATCACTGTTTAATTGCAATATAGAATATAATCACTGTTTAACACGAAATCATCAAAACGACACTAAGAACAGCAGCAAAAGTGACTTAACACGGAATCATCAATGTTTATCAGAATTATAATAACATTTTTACGAAGATTCATAATCACTAACCTTGAATCATCATTCTCAGCATCATTCTCATCATCATCATTCTCATCATTGTGGTCAAGAAAATCAGTGTCAAGATAATTGAATATCGTCCATATCACTGCAATTGCAAAATAGAATAGTAATCAGTATACTCTGAATTCATACGTTAAAGAAAATCGAAATTATAATTCAAGCATATTCAGCATTCAAGTCAACAAAATCAGGACAAATTATCAACCGTATTACATTTCAACTAAATCCTTTTATAAACGCAAGAAATCCTTAAATTGTTTAATTAGTTTATTAATAATTGCTCAAACCATCGTAAACCCTAATTGTTTACGAAAAAAAAAGTAATGCACAATTGTACAATTAGAATTTTACAAATGACCTTGCACAATTGTTGAACACAGCTGTAGATCAAATCAAAATTATAATTCAAGCAGATTCCGCATTCAAGTCAACAAAATCATTACACATTATCAACCGTATTACGCGAAAAGGGATTTCAACTAACCCTAATTTTTGACGACAAAAAGTAATCTAAAATTAAAATTTTACAAATTACCTTGCAGAATTGTTGAAAACAGATGTCGATAACAATTTCTTCTTATCTTTTTCTCTCATAAATGTAATGATCGATTTTTGTTAGCTTACGTCATAATGATCTCGGCTTTTTATGAAAAAGGATTTCATGTAAACTTACAATTAGTTCAATTAACTCCACTAAACTATTTATAAGGCGATTAACCTTAAATTGAGTTTAAAAATAAACTTGCCTTGTTTGTTATGGAGTGTTTTGGGTGAATATTTTAACCACGAGCAGCCGTAAGCTCATGAAATGGTCCGAAATTCTAAATTAAAAATCGAGTCCCATTTATCTTTGATTTCTCCTTTTCAAAAGCCCTAACAACTTCCCCACTCTCTCCCCGCCACCTCCCGCCGCCGTTCTATTTCTCTCTCAAAATGAACGCCGCCATGAACTTCACCGCCGCCACCACCACCACCAAACCCCACTCCCCCTTCCTCACCGGCGGCGTTTCCCTCCTCCGCACTTCCCCCACCCTTCTTCCTCTCCACCGCTCTCCCCCCTCCTCCATCCGTATGTCCCTCCGCGACGATGGTCCCTCCCTCGCCGTCGTCGGAGTCACCGGCGCCGTCGGCCAAGAGTTCCTCTCCGTCCTCTCCGACCGCGACTTTCCTTACCGCTCCATCAAGCTCCTAGCCAGCAAACGCTCCGCCGGCAAGGAGATGACCTTCGAAGGCCGGAATTACGTCGTTGAAGAACTCACCGCCGACAGCTTTGATGACGTTGACATTGCCTTATTCAGCGCTGGCGGTTCAATTAGCAAGCAATTTGGCCCATTGGCTGTTGAAAAGGGCACCATTGTCGTCGATAATAGCTCGGCATTTCGAATGGTGGATGATGTCCCCCTTGTTATTCCTGAGGTTAATCCTGATGCTATGGCTCATATTAAGCTTGGTAATGGAAAGGGCGCTTTGATTGCTAACCCTAATTGTTCTACTATTATTTGCTTGATGGCTGCTACTCCTCTTCATCGCCGTGCTAAGGTTTGGGAATTTTCTCACTTTTTTGTCCTTTATTTTTTTTTCCTGGAAATTTTGAGTTTTTGTTAATGTTCTTATTAAATGCGTTTGCAGTTCTAGCTAAATGTTGCATTCGGTTGGTTTTAGTTTGACTTACTATTACTAGTATAATGTGCAAATGTGCAAATCGGGAACTTTTCTTAAATAAGCTATTTTTATTTTTTTGAAGTTGGAATTAGGAAGTAATACTTTTGAGCAGTTTGATTGTGAACTCGGGTGAAATTAGGATATAACGATTGCTTGATTAAACTGTCGTGTTAGTGTTCTATATCTCTGTTTTAATGGTACTTTATTGGTTAACATAAGAATTAGAGCAGAGCTGTTAGTCTGTTACCATTATCAGGTTCGCAACTTCAATGATCTAAGCAATGTTATATTAATTGCAATTGCAATGGAAAAGGTTCTGCAATGTTGATTTGGGGGAGGGGTTAGGTGGCCAAAGTTAGTGGCAATGTGGCATGCTAATCAGAATGCAAACTTTTTTTTGCAAGATTGGGAAAGATATGATACTCGGAAAAGTGTAGTGAAATACTCAAAGCGCTAGTACTGACTGTGTTTCTGTATCTTTTATCTGTATTTAGCAGTTTAGCTTGAATAATGTAGCTATTAGTTTGACAGGTTGCAACTTCGTGTAGTTTTCAACTAAATTGAGCCTTTAGATCTTGACTTCCTGGACATCTGTGTAACTACATGTCTAGTTAATTTTCTTGTAATGCACTTCTCATTTGCATTTTTCTTCTCTGCTTTTTTTTTATGAAATCTTATCCCTCAATCTGAGCTGTGAATTTTGCAGGTTACGCGCATGGTTGTAAGTACATATCAGGCAGCTAGTGGTGCTGGTGCTGCTGCAATGGAAGAGCTTGAGCTGCAAACTCGTGAGGTTTATCGTAATTCATGTTTTGAAGTTTCTTATTGTAGTTATTTTCTATCTGTAGAATTTCTATTAGAAATGCAAGCAATGTGCTTTTGACCCATTTATTAATCCAATATTTGCATTGTTCTTTGTGAAGGTTTTGGAAGGCAAGCCTCCAACTTGCAACATTTTTAGTCAGCAGGTATGTTTTTGACTATGTACCTTTAATAATTATACCCCCCCCCCCCCCCCCCCCCCCCCACCTTTCTCACCCCTTCCCTTTTCACCATTTACTAAGGTTCTTGTCATTCTCTTTTATGTAGTATGCTTTTAATTTGTTCTCCCACAACGCACCGATTCTTTCCAATGGGTACAATGAAGAGGAGATGAAATTAGTAAAGGAAACCAGGAAAATTTGGGTAAGCGTTTGAAGCATCACGGTATTGTTTCTATTGCTTTTTCTTATTTATCTTAACCTAGTGTGGGATTTGTTATTGTAGCTTTGGTTTATTGCTCTTTATTAGTGTACTGGGGTGTTTTCATGTAGTTATGCCAAGAAGTCTTTTTTATAACTTTGCTCTTTGTCTTCTGTAGAATGATATTACTGTCAGAGTTACTGCTACATGTATAAGGGTCCCTGTAATGCGTGCACATGCTGAGAGTGTAAACCTTCAATTTGAGACTCCCCTTGATGAGGTACATACTTCATTTCTTTTTATGTTCTGATTGTCGCTGGCCCCATCTTTTCTGGTTCAATAACATACATTTCCTTGTTGCTAGTCTCCTTGAGATTGTAGTAAATATAATGTGCATGTTCAGACTTCAGAGCTGATTTGCTGACGTAACAACTTTGCAAGGAAATCTAGTCATGACTACTAGATTTTATGTACAAATAGGCCCTACCTTGATTCATTATTCTTCACCAGACTCAGGATTCTGAGGGCTGTGGCTCCAGAAGTAAAAGGTTTTGTGGCTAGCTGGTGCATAGTTGGTAATTACCTGCCTTTGCATATCACCAGTTTGATTACTCTGGTATGCTATTCGGCCATTCGGGTGGTTGGAACTAGTGATCTAGGCTGGAATTTTTGTTCACCCATTTTTCATGATCCCGACTCCTGAGGATCGTATGCTAAAGTTATTACTCTACCTATGTGGTTGAATTTTTTCATTCTTGGTACATTGATAGAGAAGAAGAGATGATAACACTTTATCCCTGTCTAGGAGATTTTTTTGTGTGTGTGTGTGTGGCCTTCATTACTACTACGAATGATTTATAGATCACGAGTTAAAAAAAACATGTAGTTGTTAGAAGTCTGTGGCATGTTTGCATGTGTATTATTGGAATGGCGTTGTGATGAAGGCTGTTGGCAAAGAACTAATGCTGGAGCGAGGATGATATGAAGTTAAACAAGTACTACTTAAATCATTGACTACTGACATGAGCCACTAAAGGGACGAACATACATTGTGAAGGAATATGTTTCAGGTTAGGGAGTTTAAATTACCCACCAATGTAGCTAAAAGGAGCCGAAGGAGGATCTCTTCAGAAGTTTTTCAACAAATGATTACTGATGTAGGTAATTGCCAGTCAGTTGGCATTACATCTATACCAGACTTCCATTCTGGAAACCTTCTAGATTATGTGTCTTAAGGTCGATGAGTTTGCAATGTTTATCAATGTGGCGTTGCTCTGGAAGAGCCATAGAGAGAAGGTATGCCAATTTACCCTATCACGCAGAAGCTAGATGAACGAACATATACCAAAACAAACCCACTAATACGAGAGCAATCTGCACCATACTAGCACCATGTTCCAGTTGTATTGGTTGGGCTTTCAGCTTAGGGGGCATGCTCATCATTCTCTGGCTAGAAAATGCCCTAGGTTTCTGGTTACTGGTTACTGCCTGTCATTCTCTTACCAAGCTGATGTTCATTAACCTTGTGTATAGCACATATTATCTACTTCCTCTAAGATTAGCTGGTGATCATTCATTTTGTGGATCATATTATACACACAATCGTATTGAGACGTGATAATGTTGAATTCAGATGAGCACCTTTTGTAAGCTAGAATTCTGACGTGAATCTTTATTTTTATTTTATCGTATGCACTTGATTTATGACCTCTGAAAACATCTATTCCAACTCTGAATTATTTTCCAGGACACAGCAAGAGAGATTTTAGAGAATGCTCCCGGTGTGGTGGTAATAGATGATCGTCCATCAAATCAATTTCCAACCCCTTTAGAAGTTTCCAACAAGGATGATGTTGCTGTTGGCAGGATAAGGCGTGATGTCTCTCAAGATGGAGATAGCGGGTATGAGCTCGCTTGTTATATTACCCTTGGGACTTTCTATTGACCGTTTTTAATTTCGTAACATACTAAAAGTGGTAATGTTTGCAGGTTGGAAATTTTTGTTTGTGGTGATCAAATACGCAAGGGCGCAGCACTTAACGCTGTTCAGATCGCTGAGATGCTGTTATAGATTTGTTTCTCATTCCCGATTTTGTAATTTTTTTGGTGTTGGGGTGTTGTTGGTTCCTAACAACCGCTTTATGCTCCGAGATTACTGAGAAAATTTTGCAATTAAGCAACCTGTATCATGCTGATCTGTACAATTGAGTAGTATTTGTTCTTGTTTTCCAGATTATCTGGTAACCAGGTAATTGGTTTCCCAAATTCCATTAGTTTTATTGGTTTGTTGATATTTATTGCCCGTGACTTTGAGCAATGTGTTTGGATGAAGAGGATTTGAAGAGAAAGCAAAGGAATAGATGATGATGGATTCATTTTTATTCAGGTTGAGGGAAGATAAGGCGGACATTTTATAGCTCAAATATAGTTGTGTATCATTTTAGTAATAAGTGCAGTATGTATCAATTCATTACACATTATAATAGTTATTAACAAGATAACACGAACTCATTAAACCTGTTTTTACAGTAATCGTGGGTTAATTACATACCTGTAAGTGTAACTCTGTAAGCATTACAAGTACACAACTACTGTAAAAAAAAACAGATTTTGTGAGTTTTTCTTATCTCTCTATATATTAAGGGTTGATAATTTGATATATGTGTCAGCTTAGGTTATTTTCTTTTCACCTTATTTTTATTACTTCTTATTAGATCAGATAAGAAAAAACAAATAACACTTATAGAAAACATATAGATTAAAACAGAAACTAGAAAACATTCAGACTAGATCAGGTGAAGAGAATACATCCTTATTCGGGATGGATGATGTATGTTTTGCTAATTTCCTGCTTGAAGCTAAGTTTATTCTCTTCATTACTTGCTGCAAATTTTAATATCCGAAGCTACAGACTTATTCTTTACTGACCCTACATGCTTATGCCAAGAATATTCTGTATGAGGAACAAAAATGAATTAATACATGCACAAGCCAGGAATAGATTATCATCAAGGTAACTGTTACTCCCTAATTAAAACAGGTTTTAGCTTAAGATCATCATATTATACTTCATTGATTTATTTCAGTCTTCCTGTACCTCTATATCTCATCTCTTTCGCCGAATTTATATTTTCCAACAGCTTAACATGGGTGCAGAACTGTCTACTGCCATTGACACAAGAATTACAGAGCTTGAGAGACAGATTGCTTCTGTTAAGATTGAGGCATCGTTTACAAACTCTAACTTGGATGCTTCGAAGAGGGAAGCAGAAGAACTCAAACAACAGCTTTCGAGTTGTGAAAAAGTTCAGCAAGAAATGGAGATGAAACTGGAAAAGGTATGTGATCAACTTTGTTTTACTGAGTCTGAATTAAAATCTAACAAGGTTGAGTTAGAAGTGTGTAAGAAAGAGTTCAACGAGGTCCGAGATCAACTTTCCATTTACAACAATCGAAGTCAGAACATAGAAGTGGAACTGCGAAAGGTACAAGATCAACTTTCATCAACTACTTCTGAGTTGCAATTCGCGATAAATCAGTTAGAGATTTCGAAGAAGAAGGTGGGTGAACTTGAGCAAGACATTTGTAGTTGTAAGAAGGAAACCGAAGCTGTGGAAATCAGATATCAGAATGTTCAGGTTCAGATTACAGAATTTGAATCTGAATTACAGTCTAGCAAGATTGAACTGACATCTTCAAATGAAAAGGTAGAACAGCTCGAGATTCAGATTTTTTCCTGTAAGAAGGAAAACGAAGACATGGTAACAGAAATTCAGAGAATACAAGATGAAATTTCTTGTATGAAAACCGAGTTAGATTCAGCTAGAAGTGAACTAGAAATGTCAAGTAAAAAGGTAATGGAGCTCGAGCAACAGGTGTTTAATGGTGAAAATGACAGTAAAGTTGTGGAAGAAGAGATAGAAAAGGTACAAGAACAACTCCGTGTAACCAACAATGAGCTGCATGACACGAAGATGTTGCTGCAGTCGTCTGAGGACGACGTGCAGGAGCTGAAACGTCAATACTACAGTTGCAAGACGAAAGTGGAACATATGGAAGTTGAATTAAAGGAAGTATCTGATTTTCTTAGTTTAAAGGAGGATGAATTCGACATGTCAAGTTGGATTGTCCCAAAGAGTACTAATAATGACATTGATCATAATACTATTAACAACAACAATAAACCAATGTTTATAGCGATTGACCATGAGGATGATTAATTACCATATGGGGTGGTTTGTTGTACTACGTACGTAGTTGTTAACTTTATATGAATGATTACCATGAAAAACTGATTATATTTCTTTGCATATTTATCTTTCTCTTGAACGAATTGTTCTCCAAAGACAATTTTACGTCGTTACTCATTCCATTTTCATATTATCTAAGCAACTTTTATTCATTTTTTTTTCGAAATTACTTGTCCGTTTCTAATGCAGCCAAATATTCAAATTATTTATTCTTCAAAAGGTCTTGCGCGCATAAGGTGTACAATAAATTTATTGTACACCAAGATAACTTTTACCTATTTTTTTGGAACTTTAACCTAGTTTTGATTAACTTTATTATTAGTAAAAAATAGTTGATAGAAAACATATTAAAGGTTTAATGATTACTTTTATACATTATTAGTGATTTTAAGAAATAAGTTTTACTAAAATGAAAAACTTATCACTAAAAAATTAATAACTTTTACCTGTATAAACTTAACTTTTAAGCATTTTGGGTTAACTTTTACTTAGATGTACAATATTTATTGTACACCCTTTGTAAATAAGATTTTGTGTTTACTCTTTTGGCTTTGGGATATAATAGACTAAATCAAAATAAATCTCAACACCTCTTCGCTTTCTTTTCATGACGTAAAAGATGACAGTCTCGTTATTGTAAATGGAAACAACCTCTCTGCAATTGCAGAGGTAAAGTTATTGCAGGGGCAACATTGCGGACAGTCTGACCCGGCCTCTCTTACGACGTTTGTTGCGGGAGCCCTTTGAACGCACTAGGGTAACGATAATGAAGGGCATACATGTATTAATGTATTACGGAGTAGCTAGGAAGTATCATTTTACTATTGCCTCTTGCTTACGGCACATTGAATTCTCCAAATCTCACATTCATCCCTGTCTATGTCAGCTGCAGCTATATCATCCCATTTCTGCACGTTGGAAACTACATGTCACATAACTAAGGCCAACCAATATTAATTTCCCACCTAATTTCGTCTAGGTGACTTTTAAATTTTAATGGTAGAATTAAAATACATACTCATCTGATTTTAATTCGTTTATATCATTTGCTCTTTATAATTCGTTAAAGATTTAATGTAGTCAATTCAGATCAATTGAGACCTGCGACTAAAAGAAGCTTTAGATATGAATGATATTTTTGACAGTTTTCGACAAGAGATTACTCATAAAAAATTAAAAACTCTTTGTAACAACTTGTCATATAATACGCTATCCCTTAAACTAATCAATACTTAGTCAACAAAACTAAAATCAGGGATGTTATAACATTTTATATCTTGGCTACACCCTTTTTTAATGAACACGTCCATACCATCAAATTAAAATATACAAGAGCACTGTTTTTCCCGAGTGCAAAGAGACACAAAGTGTAAGTCGACAAACAGAATTCAGTTTCAGGTATTGAACAACTAAATTGGCTGACATTTACGTAAGAACATTATAATTCGTACCCAATAAAGTCTACTTTTAAGAGTCAATGTATGATAGGTCAGAGATTTAATTACTTCATTTATAATTTGTAATGACATTGTTGATGTTCAGGCCCACCAAAAAGAATAGAATCTCAGTGTGATTTATTCCCTTACATAAACATCATATGTAGTCTAAAGTATAAAGTGTAAGAAATTAACAAAAGCCAAACACATTTTGTACTAAGAAACAATAATGGAGCATCAATATCATCTTACAAAAACTTCTCCTACATCATCAATACCAGAACCCCATGTAGTGATCTTCCCATTACCAATCCAAGGCCCGGTCAACTGTATGCTCAAACTAGCCGACCTCATCCTCTCCCTAAGTAACTCCGCCGTCTCCGTCACCTTCGTCGTCACCGACTTCATCCACCGCCGCCTTATTCACCACTCTACTACGGCTGCCCGCCTCGGAAAAAACTTCCGATTCGAGACCGTTCCCGATGGTCTCGGGGATGGTGGTGATGATGATGAGAATCCTCGAGGGTTATACCAACTTGCTGACATGACCAACACCTTACAAGGTCAGGCCCAAGCAGAAGGTAGCCGGCTAAGGGCGGTGCTGGCGTACGGCGCGGCGGAGCCGGGGTTGAAGAAGGCGGTTACATGTATTATTGCGGATGGGTTTTATGGGTGTATGGTGGATGTAGCTAAAGAGTTAGGGGTGCCACTTGTTTACTTCGAAACGATAAGTCCTTGTGGTCTTTGGACTTATCTTTGTGTTCCTAACATGCTTCGAACTCGTGACCTCCCTTTTCAAGGTTAGTGTGTTCCAACTTCCAAGCTTTTCTACCCTTCAATTCTTTTACTCTTTTTTCATGTACCAAGTCAATGCTAGTGATATATTTCGTTATTAACAATAAAAATAAAAGTTTCAGAAACGGAGGGGTAGTATAGTAAATGAAATTTGTTTAAGAGTTTTTTTTAGATACCGACTAAAATAATGAAATTGTTAAGAATTTTCAGAAATGGGAGTATGCATTTCATTACTTGACATGCTTAATTGGATTATTCGTGCGTATATACACATGAATAATGATGATAATCTCTCCCGTTTACATCATTCAAGCCCAAACTTATTTCCATCTATGATTGTTCAATGGGCTAAGTGGAGCCCAATATTGGAGGAGAGTCTGATCACATACAATTCAATTCCGTACTGAAATCACTTGGTGATAAGTGCAGTATCCCACCAATTTATATGTTATTCAAGATCTCTCTATCTATTCTATGAATTAGTCTCAAATTATATGTGAGTTAGTGTTTTCAACGATGACCACTTGCTCCAACAGATGCTCAATATTGTCTCTTGCAAATGGGAAGAATGATAAGGAATGTCACACACACACACAGCCCTCAGTTGGTAAAAATCAAATATGAAGGTATCAATATTACTAAAAACAGTTGTGGGTCTACGCCAATCCTATTTGTAACGTGACGGGTTGAGCCGAAAAATTAAATTAGGTCTAGACACGGTCCAATCGTCGTGCCCGAGTCTAATTTTACTCAATTTAACATGTTTTGCCGAGCCAAGCCGTGTCTTGTCATACTTTTTCAAAAAAAAATGTCTTGGCTCATGACCCCGTGCTCAAGTCGAAACGTGCTTCTTTTTGTGATGGGTCGTGTCGTTTCTCGGCCTAGTGTCATCTTTAGCAATTACACCAAGCGATAAACTAAGTCATACTAAACATATTCATAGAAGAAATCAACTATTAGACTTTCCCAATTATTCGAAATTACGTTACTTGTTCAATAATTGTTTATCCTAATAACTTACTTGTCATGTACTACCTCCGTTTCAAAAAGATCTTTACAGTTACTATTTGCACGGACTCCAATGCAATATTTAACTACTAATATATCCAATTTCGTATTGGAAAAAATTATAAAATTTGATATTCTGAAAATACATTCCGAGACCAATTTAACAAGATCTTACATGTAACTTTTTTATGTATATAGTGGTGAGAATTTACGGTCAACGTTTTTATACTTTGGACACATTTTCCAAAGCGTAAAGAACTTTCTGAAACGGAGATAGTACGATGTACGAAGTACTTTCACATGGAGTAAAAAAGTCACACACACAACACACAACACAACACACAACACGTCCGTAGGACAATACTTTAAGAGTTTAAGATATAGAAGTACTCTTAGGCATCAAAATTCATAAAGAAGTACAGACAAAATCCAAACAATTAAACACCAAATTAAATACATTTTCTAAAAATGGAAGATAAACTAACAAAATCTATTACTATATATTACTATATACTAAAAGAGACACCAGGAATGACACGTGTCAATTCCTGGTGCGATTTTTTCCCGCCAAAATTACTTTCCCAAAAAAAAGTGTATCTGTTTGATTTCATATTTATTCTCTACCCTATTTATAAACTACTCCCTCCGTCCCGGAATACTCGACCCGGTTTGACCGGCACAGAGTTTAAGGTACTTGAATTGACTTATTTAATTTAATAGGTAGTAGTTGATAGTGGGGTATTATTTTAATGTAGTTAGTGGAAAATGTGTTAAGAGGTGGGGTTGGGGAGAGTAGGGGTTGAATTTTTAATTATTTTTTGTATGGAGTAGGGGGTAGGTGGGTTAATAGGGGTGGAGTGAGAAATAATATAATATTGTTAGAATATTTCCATTTTTAGAAACAGGTCAAGTATTAAGGGACGGCCCGATAAGGAAAACAGGTCAAGTATTCCGGGACGGAGGGAGTATGTATGTATGGAACAAAATTTAGTTTATAAATTATGGCAATAATAGATACAGCGTAATAATAATTATTCTAAATTGGTGATATTTTAGTCAATTTGCTATATTAATAATGGAAAAATATATCACTCGATATTTTGGTGAAATTATCATATTAGCATTTAAATATGCATATTAGATGAATAAATTTAAACGAGTATGTTAAAAATATTATAACTATATATGAAGTAGTTTGGGAGATATTCAGTTAAAAGAGACACCAAGAATGACACGTGTCAATTCCTGGTGCGATTTTTTCCCGCCAAAACCACTTTCCCAAAAAAAAGTGTATCTGTTTGATTTCATATTTATTCTCTACCCTATTTATAAACTATGTATGTATGGAACAAAATTTAGTTTATAAATTATGGCAATAATAGATACAGCGTAATAATAATTATTCTAAATTGGTGATATTTTAGTCAATTTGCTATATTAATAATGGAAAATATATCACTCGATATTTTGGTGAAATTATCATATTAGCATTTAAATATGAATATTAGATGAATAAATTTAAACGAGTATGTTAAAAATATTATAACTATATATGAAGTAGTTTGGGAGATATTCAGTTAAATATTTTGTGAAAAAACTTATCAAAATCCGTACGTGCACGGGATTTAATCTAGTATGGTCCTAAGATCCTTACACCATCACCACACGTAGTGATCTTCCCCTTACCAATCCAAGGTCCTATCAACTGTATGCTCAAGGTAACCGATCTCATCCTCTCCCTAAGCCACGCCACCGTCTCCATCGATCACCTTCCTCACCACCGACTTCGTATGAAATTTTAAAAATTCCATCTCAAATTTGTAATGGATTTGCCAAAATTTCGTCTCAAAAATTATGAGACGCTCACTATAGAGACGTCTTATTTCCGTTTCAGTTTGTCTATAATTATAATTTTGTGATAGAATTGGACTACCCAAAGACTATATTTCTCGCCTATATAAAATGATTATTTTTTAGTGAGGTATGTTTGATTTGCAGAAAACGTTTTCAATAAAAATGATTTTTCAGGGAAAAGTACAATATAAATTTCAAACTAGTTTTCCGTTGTTTGTCTACTTACAAGAGAATTCATAAGAAAAAGGAGTAGATGGGTGAGGATTGATGAGAAAATAGGAAAAGAAAATAAGAAAGAAAAGTGATTTCCCTTCTTTTCAAACGAAAAATGTTTTCTTTCCATTTCTCATTATTGGAAAATAGTTTTACGCTTTTTGCCAAAACAAACAACAGAAAGTGATTGAAAATAGAAAATTCATTATATAGAAAAATATTTTACACCAAATGAAACACTCTCTCAGGATCCCTTGTATTTGTCTAACTTTCCTTAATACGGTCATTTAGGGAAAGTGTATCTCTTTTTAAAATACGGAGGGAGTATATAAGTTTTGTCATCGTTTGCATAAATGATGTTATTGTTGTATTAAAATACTGTCATTGTTGTATTAATCACTGTCATTATTGCCGATACTTTGTACTTTGTTTGACTTTTCAACGCATTAAAAAATAGTATTTTTTCTCGGGTATGGGGCAAAAAACCGCGGGTGACCAGCGGTGTAGTCAACCTCCTTTGGGCACTTTGTGGTTGGGATTTCCCGTACTCCCTATTCTCTAAGGACTTAATTGCCCGCTAAACGAGTCAGATTGACTTGTGCGAGATTCCGGCTTTGTAGAGAGCATTCTTCTTACCTAGAAAAAGAATTGTGTAAAATTTATAATTTGGGATCTCAAAGTAGACTTTCACAAAGTCAACAAGAAGGTTTTTTTGTTCTTATGTTAACGTTTAATTCTTTATCAACAGTCTTTAGCTCGATCTTTACACCATTTTTGTCAATTCACTTGTATCTAGGAGAGAATGACTTAGATGCAGCAATAACAAGTGTACCAGGAATGGAAGCTTACTTAAGACGCCGCGATCTTCCAAGCTTCTGCCGGGCTTATGACCCGAAAAACCCTATCATACAACTTGTACTTAACCAAGTTAAGAATTTTCCAAAAGCTCAAGGGCACATACTCAACACCTTTGATGAACTTGAAGGTGATTACTTCCATAACTTACGAGCTTTATGTCCAAATCTGTACAACATTGGACCTCTCCATTTAAACCTCAAGTGTAGGTTAAAACAAAAATCAACCAAGTCAATTTCGAATACTCTATGGCAAGAAGATAGACAATGCTTGGAATGGCTTGATGCCCAACCTCGGAAATCGGTCCTCTTTGTGAGCATTGGTAGCCTTGCGTCAATGACAAAGGACCAACTCATGGAGATTTGGTATGGTTTGTTAAATAGCAAGACTAGGTTTTTATGGGTTCGAAGGCCCGGTTCGATAATAGACGACGAAGGCGGCAAAGAAGCGGCCGTGCCGATTGAGGTTGTAGAGGGCACAAAGGAAAGAGGTTGTGTGGTGAGTTGGGCACCACAAGAGGAGGTGTTAGGGCATGAAGCAATTGGCGGGTTTTTGACACATTGTGGTTGGAACTCGACGTTAGAGAGTATTGTTGGAGGTGTTCCTATGATTTGTTGGCCATTCTTTGTGGATCAACAAGTGAATAGTAGGGTTGTAACCGAGGTTTGGAAGATTGGATTAGACATGAATAAGGATGAATGTGATAGAGTTGTGGTGGAGGAGATGATCAAAGAACTAATGGGAACGACTCGAAGGGAAGAGTTCTTAGCTAGGGCAGGTGTTATGGCTAAGTTGGCTGCACAAGCTGTGGATGTAGGTGGATCTTCTTATAACAGTTTGAATCGTTTAATCGACGACATTGTGTACATGAGATTTCCTACACAGAATTATGCTTACTAAGGCTCTGTTCTCTTCACCTTGTCTGATATATGTTTTGTTGTGAGTGATTTTTTTTTTGCTTGTTTTGGTGTGTTCTTGTCTAATAAATAATACGAATAAGGTGAAGAAAACAGAGCCTAAACTAAGTAGCGGAAACTGATTAAGTTCATGAATGTAGAACTTCCATTGATTTTGCTTATTTTATATTTAAACAAGGGACCCTAATACAGACGGATTATTCTTGCGTGGACCTAGTCCACAATAATATTAGTGTGGAACCAAAATCAAAAGTTTTCTCTAGCACCATTTTTACACTCATAGTGACCTTTACTGTTCATATAGTAACAATAATAAATTAACGAAACACCAAAATTTTTAGACATAGCAACCATTTTTTGAAGTATAATAACCCTATGTTTTTAAAATGAATTGTGACTTAAATTCACATTATTCAAGCACACAACATGTATCAACGACACTAATTTGATATTTTTTCATAATAATCCTAATAAAATGCCAAAATAAATTAGTAACAAGTTGTTGACTTTATTTTAAGACATGATCCACAATAAATTTTAGTGTGGACCAAGTCCATTTAAAAATTGGTGAATACAGAATCGAAGAGATCAAAGGCAAATTTGAGCCTAATCTCAAAAAATTACAACTAAGATTTAATGTTTATGTTTATTGATTACCAGCTAATTTTAGCTGGACTTACAAATAATGAGCTATCCTAATCTCAGAATTCAATGAGTTAGGCAAGGCACTTGAGGTGCAACAAGTGATTGTTTCCCTTGAGCGTTAATGCAAACGGCATACGTATCATATGAACTAGTTGAAGAAACTATATTGATGGACTCCATGACGATGCCGGTGCAAGCCACCGTGCTGCTGCAGTTTAAACTAATCGCGGCCGCCGTTTTTGATGTTCCATGGAAGCCTCTATAGCTCACCCCCGTTACCTTCACACCCGATTGCTTTACAAACAAAACATAAAATAATTAAATGTTGTGTCCTGTACGTATATTTTATTTAATCTGTCAAAAGGTCTTGTATGAATAAGTTGTACAATAAATTTATTGTACACCAATATAACTTTTACTCAGTTTTCTCCAACTTTTACCCAGTTTTTGTAACTTTTATATTATTTAAAAAAAGTTGATAGATAAACATTTTAAAGGGTTAAACTATTAATTTTATACATTATTAGTAATTTTGAAGAAATATTTTTTATTAAATTGAAAAATTTTATCACTAAAAAATAAACCTTTACCTATATAAGGGTAAGTTTTAAGCATCTTACGTTAACTTTAAGTTTGGTGTACAATATTTATCGTACACCCCAAGTAAATAAGAATTTGTGTTAACCTGTTCTCTTTTAGTTGCAACGTTTCTTTCTTGGGTCATTTCTTTTTAGTTGTAACCTTTCTTTTTTTTGGCAACTTTACCAAACTACCTTTATCCATATTCAATCACCTACCTTATATCTAAAAATGGGGGCATGCATGTAATTTACTACCTATCCATTTGTTTTGCAAAAAAAATGAAATGAATAGGAAAGGTTTCAACTAAAATAGAACAGAAGAAGTATAAAAGACTCGCTATTTAAAATTAAGATTTAAAGTTTAATTACCGCAGTTCCACAATTTTTAGCACCGTCGCAGTAATATTGGTCAATAATAATCGGGTTTCCAACATCTATCAGAGGGATATCTTCAAATATTATGTTTCTTGCATAACCCAATCCGCCCTGTGTAAAATATTTAAAAAAAAATCATCTTCTGCATTAGTCTTAAGAAATCAGTGTGTGTAAAGATTTCTCGTTCAAATTATACATAGTATGATGTTTATTAACCTGCCATGTCTTGATTCTCGCACCGTTTAAACTTCCTTTAAAAGTGCAATTTTTTACATAAATTTCTTCAACCTTAGCATCTTCACCCTCTTTTCCCAAGCTTCCGACGCTGTACAAAAAGACATGGTATTGCATGTTATAGTCCAGTGTAAATAAGGGAAATCTATAAAAGACAGAAAGACGGTCTAATGAGTTCTTATTCGACATTATATATACGCCATATATACAATAATATAAAGGAAAAATTACTTTTAATAATCCAACCTTTTGACGATTTTCCATTAATAATTCAACATTTGGATTATTATCTAATAATCCAACCTTTGCACCCCATTAACTTTTATTGCACCCAACCGGTCACCAACCCAATACATCAGGTAACCTATACACGTGTCATACAGCCATTTGTCATAATTTATTTTATTTTTTAAATTAATAATTTAATTTCTTTTTAATTTATTGTATTTCGTTCTTTCCTCCTCTCTGTCCTTAGTCACTCTAATCTCACCACCATTGTCATCTTTTCTCATCCTTCCTCCACCACCCATATCCCCTGTTTCTCCTCCATCCTCCACCCCCAACCTTACTCACTCCCACCACCATTGTCGTCAGCATCATCTGATCATTAAAATAAACCACAACAAATTGATTTTATGCACTATTCAATCACTTACATTTTCTCATCCAAATCTACATAGATTGCCCAGAAACCCAAAAGAAAGCAAAGTACAAAAGCAGAAGCAACAATTAGTAACCACTTTCGTCATTGCCGCAACAACCACCAACATAGTTGACCTTCAAGCACCATCGCCGATGCCGACCAACGCTCCAACCCACCCAAATTTTGATTTCCTACCAAATTGTAAAAGAACTATTTATTTGATCGAAATAAAAAAATACCCAAATTCATGCCTAATGCGAACCAAATTGTTCAGAATGTACCCCAAATTATTTGAACAAGAACCTTAATTTTTTCCCCAATTTGATTTTCTCGGGCCTTTTGCAAATCTGGATATCGGATATTTGTTGGCTTGTGCGAATCTGGGCTTTGAGTATTTAAAGCGACGACGATAATTTAAAACGCCGTAGGTGGTGGCTGGCATGGATCATCGATGAAGGTGGTGAAAATTCATTTGGGGAACAAAGGAAGGAATAAACCGAGAAGAGAGAAAGGAGGAGTTTAATTTTTTGAATTTGAATAAAAAACAATTATCCTGTATTTCTAAAAGCTTTTTATTTATTTATTTTTAATAAAAATAAGAGGGTGACCTTGTTAACAGGTAAACGGACATCTGGGTGCAATAAAAGTTAATAAGGTGCAAAGGTTGGATTAATAGATAATAATCCAAATGTTGAATTATTAATGGAAAATTGCCAAAAGGTTGGATTATTTAAAGTAATTTTTCCTAATATAAATGTAATTACTAAGATTTACGAACCTTATTCCATGGCCAGGTCCACAAGTTATCCCAGTTATGTTAAGCCATGATGTGTGTGATCCTATTGCTATACAATCATCACCTAATTAATCATGTAATTTAAACAAATTCAATATATTAGTAAAATTGAAGTTATATAATGAGTACGTTCGTACGTATTATGAATTAGCAAGATATCAGAACATTAGTTGATCAAGATAAAGTTACCTGTTTGAATAATGGAATCACTTATATGAACACGATTCGAAGAAATAATATCGATTCCATCAGTGTTGTGGCTGGTTTCAGGAGCCATTATTTGAAGATTAGAGATAATTGAATTGTTACAACCACTAATCGATATATGACTTTTGGGACTGTCTACATGCGTTAATCCTTGTAATCGAAGACCATTGCAATTTATCAAACATAGAGCCTGAAATTTTGTTACGATATTTAATCAGAAAACTGAAAATAAAGAACGATATATTGAATAATCCTATAAACAAAATGCACGTGCATATGTTACACGTATATCGGTATATGTACGAAAGGTTCAATTTTAATTACCTTGGGAAGGTCACACAAATCGCCCTGTAATATAATGACGGTCATCATTAGTAAATGTATGGGATTGAAATATTTATAGTACTAAAAACATACCATAGCAACATTATCACGGGTTGTTGGGTCATTATTTTGCCACCAAATTGAGCCTGTGCCATTGATCTTTCCTGATCCGTCTACAATGAGGTTTTCTACGCTTGAAAAAACTATCCAACAGTTAGCTTCACAATTTTTCCATGAACCGCGGTTGTCCGGTGCCACCAATTTTCCTTGGATCTGTCATTACGGATGTCAATTAGCTTAGCTAGCATGATATATCTATTACTCCACATTATACTAAAACAGACACCGGGAATTACACATGTCACTTCCTGGTGTAATATTTTCCCGCCAATAACCTATTTCCTAAAGTAACATATCTATTTTATTTTATTTTATTTTCTCATACTTTTGTATAAACTGATTATGTATGGAAAAAATTATAAGGCTATAAAATATATCAGTATTAGACGATTTTGGTAATATTTTAGTCAAATACGGAGTATTCATATCAATAATATAAAATATATTTAATCAACATATTAAGCACATCGAATATTTTGGTCAAATTATTATATTAAACATAGAAAACACATTGGATGATTAAATGAGTACGTTCAAAATTTATTAAACGCATTAGTTTTAAAGGATAAATATTTTATAAAAAAAGATGTCAAATAATAAATTTTTGAATATCCGTGCACGCAATTGACTTAATCTAGTTCTTAAATAAAACATACTCCACGTGTATTACAACATAGTAGTATGAGTATAGAATCGTAATTACCTCGACGTGAATGTTGCTTGATTTGCAAGGACCATGGAAAGAAATTGGAGTTAATAGGAATGTCTTTCCTGCTGGTATCGTTAGTGTAGGAATTTCACCTATAGCACCACATACGTCTGCCCATGCTTTTGAAAATGCCTTTAACAATTGGAACATATTGCATACAAAACAAAGATTCACGTCAAATATATTTCCTCTATCGGTCACATTAACAAGTCTTTGACTTTTATTTTCCTACAAAAATACTACCTATTACTTGATAACCTTGACATGTTGCAATAATAAAACTACGTTATCACTGAGAAACTAAAACTAATGAATTGAAATATGTTCAAATTTTTTAATAATAATTTTATATCAAAATTAATGGAGAAATTGTGTAAAACTGAGGAAATCAATTGAGAATTTGTATATGCTTCACAATAATATCTTTTTTTGTTACCAGTTGAATCTGTACTATTCAATAGCTATTCATAATTAACAACCAAATTTCCAATAAATATTTCAACGTCAATTTAATTGGTTCGGGGACATAAAGGTTTGAATAGAAACGTACAGGAGTATCGTCTTGTAAGCCATCTCCAATGGCTCCATAATTCATCACGTTAAACTGTGACGATGAAGTAAGAATACTACCATTCGGTGTGCGGATGCAAAAAATAAGCTGGGAGACACTTAGAAGAACATACACAACAATTAAGACGAAAAACTCCTGCATAAGAAAAATTAACAACCAAAGAACACACGTACATTAGAAGATTATCTACGTGGGTTAGTTAGTTTCTCGACCATGAACAACAATGTAAGAAAAAAATAGACAATAAATTGCAGATTAATTAGAGTCGTACCATATGAGCTGACCAAGAACACACGCAATAACAATTATTTAGAGCGTACTTGTATTGATCAAGTGACAAACTACTAAAACTGTACGTCTATAGCATGAACTAATAACATTGCTTTTATAGTAAAAGTATTAGTTTAGGTTCAATGACAAATTTAATTAGTCAACAATAAAATGACATAATCAATTAAACATTGAAATATTAGTAAATTCTAAAACTAACGCATCAAAGCAAAAGAAAACGATACATTAATTATCTTAATTGCTATCAAAAGCTTGTCAACACATAATAAATTAATTTAACAAATGTGTTCAATATTATTACCAAAAACGGATCACAAAAGTACAAGACATTGTTGTGAAACGGATACAAATTCATAGTAACTAGATTTTGGATTGGTTTGGGCTTTAACGTAAAAAATTGAGTTCTAGTCCAATGTACAATCTTCAATTCAATTCATCATCCCCAACTATATAAGACAATATGGCCCAACACGATATTTGGGCCCAATGTGAGAGTGCCCATTGTTAGCGTGGCTTGACATGAGAAACACATGGATGGATCACGTTGCCATGGACACCATTTATACTATATACTATACTGAAGTAGTTCAGAACCCGTGCATGCACGAATGATAATAAATTCACTTCTTTAGTATTTAAATAATAATAAAAGTTTACCTAATGAAATCAAATAAACTTGGATTTTATTTTAATTCTTTATGTATATCTGATGCAATATTTACATGTATTATTATTCTTTCAGATGATTAGAAATATAGTGATGCAATATTTTAATGCGCTTCTTTTTTTCTAACTTAATAAACTTTTTTTTTACTTTTTTTTGAATATTTCCATATAATGTCTGATATAATATTTTGTGAAACTATTTGATCCTCTATGAAATGCATATCAGGTTATTTTAGGATATGTTTGAACCTTTAGAATAATACTTTCCATATTAGATAATTTAATATAAAAATATTAAGGGCTCACCATGAAATGACACATGTCATTCCTGGTGGAATTTTTAGTATGTAAGTTATTACTAGGTTGTGCCCGTGCTAATGCACGGGATAACTATAAAAGTATTATAGTTATGTTAAGTTCATAAAATAACAACAATACACACAACTTCAAATGTCGTTTTCCAATTAACTTTACAACAAAATTAAAATACCATCAAACGGAAAATGCATAAGGGTGTAATAATCTACCCCAAAAGATTTATGTTAAACTTCATGTGGAATATAATTGCAAGTTCAACTTCTCCCCTGTTTTACTTTAGTCTTTCTTTTAAATACAATTATAAACATATGATTACTTCTAGAATTAGGTAACATGTAACATAATTCTTTAGTCAAAATATGATCCCAAATCACACATGATACATTTTATAATTTTAGTTTGTCCTCCTATTAAAGATAAAACTCATAAGCACCATTATTGTTTTAAAAAAAAAATTGTCACAAAATTGATTTTGGCGATCATTGCATATTGGTTTAAACTATTCTTTTGGATTATATTAACATTTCCATTTAAAAGATTCCATTAGCTTTTCACTAATTTCAATTGATATGTTTCTGGACATAACCATTATCTGCGTAACAGAATAATATTTTGAGAGATATAAGTAATTGAGAAAAAAGATCCAACACTAAATTTTTAAGTATGTATATTACCAACCACTAAAATCACCGGCCCTTTTTTTTTATTTGGATCAATAAAAAGAACCGGTGCATCTAATTATGGAGAGACGTTGCCTATAAACGAAGAATGGTTATGTAGGTGTACAATTTTATTAAAACGACATGTTTTATAGTTTAAGAGAATCGTATTCTATTAACTCTTCCTACAATAGTCTCCAACCACTAACATAGATACACCCAAAATGTATCATATTTTAGTTTATCGAATAATAAACGACCTTAATCAGTAACAACCTATCCCTTAAAGTTAATCTTTTGTTATTATCCCATAACATAAATTAAAGTGTAATCAGTAAATTCCCAAATTACTCCGTATTTGATAAGATGAGTAATTGCTAATGAAAAAGTACTTTGAACACCTCCATATGTGTACTTCATTTGTTTAGTGATTCAATTAATTACTTTATTTCCTAGAAAATAATAAAACGCATAAAGAAATAAAGCACCCAAACTTGCTTCTTTCCTTAAACAGTGCTTGAAATTCATGAAACATGTTGAACTCATTACCTCCAATACCTTTTTCCCATATCAATTGTCTCTCTTCTCCATCTCGATCTAAGTAATTTAGGGATTTTCAGAGTTTGGTGTAAACCACACCATGCAAACCATTTTTTAGTTGTTTGATTTGGAAAACTAATTCAAATCGCAATTTATAGTTTGGTTTTCCAAAAAATTGAAACAAACCAAACCGAACGCAAATCGTAATAAACCATCTTATGCATAAAATATTCTTTTGTACTCCGTATTCTCTAAAGAATTATATCCAATATACATTGACCCAAAAAGTATTAGTGTTGATTTATATGATTTATTCTTCAATATATTGATTTTCCCAAAAAAAATTAATGTCTTTAGTTAAACATTTATGTTACAAATTACTTTGACAAAAAAAATTATTAACCGAAAACTAAACAACACCAAACCGTTTAAACATAGTTTGGTCCGATCATGCATGTAATATAGTTCGTCAACTTAATTATTTTCCTTGTTTTTTCCTTTTTCTTTTCATTTGTTTGCCAATTAATTAATTACTTTCCTTTTTTTCTCATTCGATCGATATTGCTTCTAAGACATGCTATGCAGCCATGTATTGTTGTTTAATTTCCTCAACATGACATGGAACTATATAAGCGAATACGTGGTAAAGTGCTTTCCAATTTAACATTTACTTAAAAAATGTCTCTAATAAGATTTGAAATCATGAGTTTTCATTATTAATTGTGAAAGAAAACAAAAACTAAAATAAATCTAAACAATGGGTAAAATCTATACACACCAATCAATTTTATTTCTCAAAAAACTATTATGTCTATTGTTCACATAAAATTTAATTTTGTAATTCAATAAATATGTCAATTTACTAATATCAATTTTGACCAATAACTAGTTATAAGATGTAAACACCCTCCCAATTTGGCATTCACATGCATGCAAAAACCATTACCCAACAAAAAAAAAAGAGGACTGCAGTACTATTGAAGAACATGTAAAAGATTGATTCCAAACCATAGAATCGTAGATCGATGGATTTATTGATTTCACATTGGCATAAGTGTACGCACTTTTGGGCGGCATCCAAGTTCAGAAAAGAGGAGGCCGGCAGTGGAGGAGTAACTTCTGTAGGAGACATGCAACTGCATCTAACTAAAGCAAGTTAAGTACTTATTAGTGGTAAGGATTGTACCTTCCAATTATCGAGAATGAGGATACGTACTTTATCATTTTTCCGACCATTTAAGAAGGTACTCCCTCCTCCCGACCTTTTTTTATTACTGCCTAGAAGAAATTAATTTCACTTTAATAAGAATTGAGTGTAAATAATGCACATGAGTTAGTAAAGTGACCCCATGAAGAGAAATAGAGATAAAGTAAGGGGCAAAACTTATCATTTAAGGTATATATGGAAAAATCTCAAAGGGAGATCACAAAGAGAATTATGAGACAAACAAAAGGGACAGATCGAGAGAGTAGTACAGAGTACATATTTTTAACTTGATCGAGTTGAGTTGACATATACTCCATCCGTTCCAAAATTATAGTCCTGTTTTCTAAATCGGGCGTTCCAAAATTAAAGTCCTATTTCTAATTTTGGCTACTGAGGTCTCCACTTTCTTATGTACTATATTAATTAAAAATGTATTGAAAACCCCAACCATGCACTATATTCCACTTTCCTATGTACTATATTTCCTTTCACATGTATTTTATTCTACTTTTCCATACAACTCAATAGAGCTGGCAAAAATTGACCCAACCCACCAACCCAACCCGAACCCAACCCAATAATAAAGGGTTGGGTCAAGATTTTCAACCCGTTTAATTAAATGGGTCAACCCAACCCAACCCGTTTAATTAAATGGGTTGGGTCAGGTTGAAATTTTCAACCCGAAAACAACCCGTCTAACCCGTTTAAGTGCAAGCAAGTATGTAATATATATATGTATAATGTGATTTGAAAGATTTTATTTCTCATTTTCCCTTCAACATTGAATAATTATTTGACGTTTTGATTCATGTCAAATACATATTGAAAAATTACTTTTTGCAATGAGATATGCCATAACAAAATCACCTCGCAATTCTATAGTCAAATCAATTTACAATTAAAAGTGGGAAAAAAAAATTAAACGGGTCAACTTCAGGTCAACCCGTTTATAGTTGGGTTGGGTTGGGTTGAAAATCTCAACCCGTTTAATTAAACAGGTCGGGTTGGGTTGGGAAAATCTCAACCCGTTTATAAATGGGTCGACCTGATTTCGACCCAACCCAACCCGTTGCCAGCTCTACAACTCAATCATCATTTATACTTTATTCCACTTTTTCATATACTATATTTCATTTTTCTTAAAATCCGTGTTTTTTGTCAAACGGGACTATAATTATGGGACGGATGGAGTACATGATAGATACGTAGGTAATTAATCGATCAGTAAGACATTTCTTTTTACCTACCAAAAAATAAAAATTAAAAAAAAGCGGAAAGTAGTAAAGTTTAATAGAGGGACAAATCTCTCACTCTCGAGTTTCCTTTAGTAATCATAAGTCTCCATCAGTTGATAACAAGTCATACACACCCTAGCTTGTTTTTTAAATACTTCTTTTTTTGTCTTGGAAAATTAAAAAAAACACTGCAACAATATATGGATGTTGATAATTTTATGATTTTCTCTCTCCTAAGTTGTTACATTCTGTTTGAATTCTCTCTCCTGATTGTCCTAGCTAGAGGACTGTAGCTAAGCTAAGCTAAGAAAATCGATAGGTCCATTGTTGTTGTTGAGTACAGAAAAACCAAATGAATTAAATATGACCCGTCAACTTAAACGACCAGACCCATCTCTATCAACGTATGAATTTATATGAACCCCAATTCTCTTTTAGCTTAATTGTCTGTTGTCATTCATATTTCATCCACAGTTTTTTGTACGTGACTATCTTACAATCTTACCATATATATTGTCCTTGTGTGTCGTTTTAGGCCTATAGTTAAGAGCTCATCAATCCATCGTACGTACTGTACATTACAACATGCATGCTCTGCCGATCCGAGTGCGATTTTACCCGGGTTTGAATGAACATGTTTAAATAAGTTCAGACAAAATATGTTTTGCTATTCTATATATATGGTGATGACATTTGATTAAATACACTCATAAATAAGTTCATTGACAAAAGTTTTGTTACAATACAAATTAACTCAAAGTATAAGTTGTTAAAAAAAAAAGATATTAATTGCATGTGTGGATTGAGTGTGGATAATAAACAAAGTAATGTTTTGTTTTGTTCACCTTATTTTCACCTATTTTAGAAAAAATAAAATCAGATAAGTTAAGATAAGATAAGTAAATTATTGTAATAATTAGGTTTTCAAGGCAAATACTAGAATAAGAATAAGAACGGGTTTAGGAAATCGTTGCGCCGTGGTAACCAAACCACTGCCTTGAAAACAAGATTCGGTGCAACCGGGGTGCAATTGTATTCACCGATTCGTTCCCCAATGTTTACACAACTCTCAACACACAAAGGCACTTTTGGGTGATGAGATGGAGCCACATAAACTTATGTCCAAAAGAATAAGAAGGAAAAGTTTGAAGAAATACGAATAATCATGACTTAATCATGAACCAAAATTCTTCCTTCCAAAACAAAGAGGAAAAGGAGGAGGAGAGGAAGAGGTCAATATATGTGTACCAACAACTCGAAAATGAAGAGTACTTATAGGATTTTTGGAGGAGACAAAACAACCCAAAGAAATCAAAGGTTTCAAAGGAATTCAATGATATTAATCAACCATAAACCCATTATAATGAAGGGTTGATAACCCCCAAATTTTTATATAAGGAACACTATATAAAATACCGATCGATTTGGTGTCATATAAGTTAAGCACCAGAAATAATAAGTTAGGCACTGAAACCAATGAATTAATCACTAGAACAAATTAGTTAAGCAATAGAACTAATTAGTTAAGCAATGCAATTAACTAATTAGTTAAGTAATGAAACCAATTAGTTAAGAAATCAAAGTCGTCTTTTCGATAAGGCAATCGTACACAAAAGTAACCGTAAGATTGTACTTTGTGGACAGCTATTCCAAAATAATTGTAACATCTTAACTTTTATGCTTAAAATTTCAAAAAGTTAAGCTTGTATATACTCCTGACCCTCTGTAAAGAAAGTTAAGGGGACAAGTAGTCTTACAGATATCTTACACATAGTTTTGTTATAAAATTTCAACTTATAGAGTTATACGTAGTAGTAACATTTTGTCATTTTGGAACATATCTCTAATTAGTACTTACTACATAGTACGTACTCCATATTTTGTAAGCATTGAAGTTAAAGGCAGGCGATTCTCACCATCTAGGATTTTAGAAAGTGTACGTATTGTTATAACAAAAGCAAGAAATAATTAAGCTAAATAAAGAACACATAGATTTAACGTGGTTCACTAACAATATATATGTTAACTATGCTCATATGCAGAGGAAAGTTTTATTAACCTTAAGGAGTACATATTACCGAAATACGTAGAATTAGGTTATTACCTAGAGAGTTTATATAATACTCTTTAGACAAATGCGGAAAAATCTAGAAAATAGGCCATAAACAGGTAACCCAATCCAGAATAACAGATACCGTAAAGTTCGGGGGCGTTGCCCCGAACCCCTAAACCAGGGCGCGTTGCCCCTAGGTCCCGACTCACTGACTGACCAGCGAGATCCCTGTGCAGGAGCGTTGCAGTAAGGAATTTAACCGATTCAACACATATTCTAACAGGTATGTACCCGTAATTATAATTCTAAGGGCATGCTTGGATTGAGGGTAATGTATTAAAGGGGTAATAAAAGTCAAACTAAGGTAATTGAAGGTGATGATGAGGGGATGAAGTGGTGGCAAAGGGAACAAGCTAGTGTTGGCAAGAAGAAAATAAAAGGAAAGGGGAACAAATACCCTCATCATGGGGGGAATAGTTACCCACCATCCCACTAGGGTGATTATTACCCTCATTTGGGGGGTAATAACTTCCCCCTTCCTCCCTTCTCCTCACAACACCACCACTACCACAACTTCTTATCACAATACCACCACACCACCCTCCTTGCAACCACCTCAATTCACCTTCATTGTCCTTTTATTATGGTGGTTTGACTTTTATTACCCCCATAATCTATTACACCCAATCCAAGCGTGCCCTAAGTGATTTGTTTTCCTTGCGCGTACTCCTTGATGGAGTTAAAGTTCTTCAAACCGGACTAAAAATAAAAATGAGTATACCGAGAACACATGTATATATGGTACACTCGACTACTCGAGTTTACAAACACACTGAAGATTGATACAATAGGTCTAAGTATGTTAATTGTTTTCATCTCAATACCCCTAAATTAACCAAATATACCCATAAATATGTTATGACAGTCTATCATATATAGACCATCCCAATTGAATGATAGAATATCATATTATAAAAATATATATATATGTGGTGATCACATAATTAAAAAAACATGGATAAAAATGTAACATGGTCCAATTGCATTATATGGAAATTCTCCATTTTCCCAAATCTACAGTATAAGATTGTGTCTTTCCGTGATATTTTAACATCAATCAACATTACACTATTTATTTAATTAATTACAAAAACAAAAGGTACTCCGTAATTAATTAAATTGCACCATAAATGTGATAAATCAGTAAGTTACTACAAAAAGGCTTCTGAAATTGTCACTTCAAAATGAAGTAGTAACGTCATCACGTGACTTTCCCACAGTAATTAAATTAATTACTAAAACTACTATAAATAGAAATAAAAAAAAACCATTAAATACAACATGCAACTCTGATAGCTTAGTCTGATGTATCTCCTCCTCCATGCAACAGTCGCATTTAAAGAATTAAAGAAACTCGTAATAGGGAAAAGGATTGTTGCTGGGCATGGCCTTGTCATCGTTACAGGTAACACATGAATTATCTTCATCTTCATCTTCATCTTCATCGTCGTCTTTTTCAACCGGGAACAACTGAAGTGTAGGAGAAGATGACGCACTCGGGCTTTCGCCGAGGCGGCCGAAGAGGTTGTTACCACCTTTAGAGGCGGTGATAATATTTGAGGAAGAGTTGTAATTAGGTTTAGAGGACAGAGAAAATAATGGAAGGGAAGGAGGTGGTGGAGAAGGGTAACAACAACAAGAACAAGACGAGGGTTGGACCATCATATTATTATTATTATGAGTTTGCCACGTGGAATTCTTTTCTGCTGCAAATAATAAATTTGTTGCAGCAGTGGAATTAATATTAAAATTGTTAGTCATGATGTTGTTATGATTAATGTTATGATTATGTTGGAATTCTGGAGATTGATGGAATTGGATCATCATTTCTGTTGTTGCTGTTGCTTTAGATAATCCTGTTTCTTCTGCTATTTGTGTTGCTGGATCAGAATGATCCTCTTCCTGCTCATCATCAAATTCAAACACAATTATATATACATGCATGCAAAAATTATACGGAGTACCACTTATTAATGATCATATATTTATGTATGACAGGTCGAATTGCATGTTTTAATTTATCTATTATCACAATTAAATTAAACAAAAGATAATTTCATCAAGATTAAGTTGGCTTTTATTAAATGAGTATTAGGTGATTGTGTTCTCTTCAATTTATTCTTATTGATTCTTAGATCAAACCAGAAAAATCGGACTAGAAAAGGGGAAAAGTACAGAGTACTTACATAAAACCTTCGGACCATACTAGGCCAGATTAGAAACTAGAAAAATCAGACCATAGTATATATGAAGAGAACAAAGTCTAACGTCCAATATGAAAACTTGATGATATAATCGAGCCAGTATATACAAAAATCGATATAAATTGTGAAATATGAATGTTTACAGTGTACGTACATACCGATTATAGTTAATTACGTACAGGTGCAAATATATTCAAATAAAATACTTGTACTAGTAAAAGTAGAATGAGACAAGTCAATAAATACTGTCAAAATAATTGTACGGATAATTATAGTTGTTGACAAAATAATTATAGTTACAAAAACACTGAATCGATCTTACTTTTAGTGTGTCCCTAGCTAGCTACCATAATTGTTATTTTTTAAATAAGGGCAATTTAGTAATTTGAGTAGGTGAAAAATGAAGAAAAGGGTAGGGTTAGTGTTGAATGTGTGGATGGAAATTGAAAATGGAAAACAGAAAAACAAAGAAACAGAATGAGAATGAGAATGAGAAGGAATTGAAAGAGAGAAAAAGAAAAGGCATGCAAAGGTCCCCCGACAGAAAGGAAGTAAGCCAAACCAGCTTTTCGATTCTTCTCATTTCCCAACCCATTTTTTACTTTTTTTTTTTTGCTTTTTCTCTTTACATTTTTGTTCTATCTTTCCCCACTTATTATTGTTATTATTATTAATTATATTATAAATGGTCGTACAAGTTTTATTATTATGAATAACAATTACCTAATCATAAAGTCATGATGGATATATCGTCCTATATGTATACATTTATAATCATATACTCATGTGAATTACTTGATGAATATGAATAGGCCGTCTTCCTATTATAATCAGTATTATTAAACTCGAGTATTTAGACAAATCGATTATTAGGGTGAATTAGCTTGAAAATGTACTAATTGTTTAAATTTTTTGAGGTAAAAATATAGCAGACATTTTAGAGTCCGGATCCTCTAGAGTTGTAATAAAACTCTACAAGGTAGAGTTGTATCTAAACCATACATTTTAAAATCAATGGCTCATATTGATGAGAAAAAATAGGGGGAATTTTGGAAAGATAATATATGAACCATTGATTTTTCATTCAATGGTTGATATGTTCAAACTCTATCTTATAGAGTTATTTTACAACTCTATAGGATCCAAAATCGACATTTTATTAGTGTTACTAATTTTGGTTAAAGTACTTGAAAATGACTAAGTAATTTATGCTTAAGTAGGTGAGATGAATAAAAGTTTGACTATAGCAAAAAAAATCAAGAGTATATTCTTCAATTCTTTTAGGGGGGAAGATGCAAAAAGGAATACAATACTCATTTTTTTATTAAAATTAAAATAAAATAAAAAAGATAAAAGTAGGGATTTCATTTCACACCTTGTTTGTTGAGGAAGGTGCCCATTTGGAGCTCTTTTGCTCAACTTCAAAGCCTATCCTGTTTCCTCCACTACTACTTCCTGCATTTATTCATTTCATAACAAAATTTTAAAAAAATAACAAATTATATATAACTTGTGAAAATAATTAAGAATTATAGTATATAGAACTTAAAATGACAAAGTTCAATTAATTAACTACCACGTATCTTAGATTAAGGTGCAGTTACCAGAAGAAGGTGGAAGAGGGAGTTGAAGCTGACGACGACGTTTTTGGCGTTCCCGTGCCTTATGATTTTGAAACCAGTAAAATACATTTTTGCCCTCTATCTTACCATACCGGCGAAGTTGAGCTGTAATGTGTTGAATTTGATCGGCCGATGGTGTTCGAGTCCCCCGCCGGTACAACTCCTCTAAGGCCCTTAACTGCTCCGGTGTAGGGTTCCACCTTGAGCTCACCATCACTTGATGTGTTCCAACCGTCTCTTTACCTTCTTCTGGTCCCACTGCATAAAACACACGTGAAATTTATTATTACTCGTAAAATAGAACAGTGTTATATTACTGGTTCAGATTACAGTATTAAAAAAAAGACGTATAATGACGCAGTTGTTACATTACTGGTTCAAATTACAGTATTAAAAAAAGACGTACAATGACTAGTGACTATGAATATATATTGTAACTTACCAAAGTGGGGGTGGTGGTTGTGGTGGTGGTTGAGAGTGGCGGCGGTGTTGTTGAAGGAGAAAAGATGATGATGACTTGTAGGGTTATGGAAACCAGTTAAACAAGTAGTGTTAACATTATGGTGATTAGGAGGAGATGATAGATAAGGTCTAGGAACGAGAGGTCGAAGTTTACGACTGCCTTTGAAAGGATCTCCTAAGTTAAGATCTTGGTTAGCTACTTCATTATAACCCATCATAGTCTAGTTTTGTGTTGAGAGAATGAAGAAAGAATGCACCAATATAATGTAAGTGAAAATACCCCAAGTAGTTTTTACTCTTTTAAAGAGAGAATAATATATAAAATGGAAAATTGTGCATAATATAAAAATAGGTAGTATTTAGAATAAAAATTGAAAATTGTGCAAGGGTAAGTGAAAGAGATGGATCACTTGAAATAGTAGAAAGAGAAGAGATGGTTAGAATGAAGGTGAAGAGTATGTTATGTGAGTTTTGAATTGCTAAAAAGGGTAAAAAATTGTTAAAGAATGTAGAGACAATAATACAAGTTGACTACAAGCAAAAGTTTTACTTCCCCCCACTTTTTCTAATTGCACTACTCGGATCGAATATTATGGTTATCAATGCGTAACTTTAATTGAAAGTAAGTTTAAATGTATTTTTTGAGAAGAAATAAAAATGTCTCTCACAACTATATTTTTCCTTAAATAAAAGTTTCAAAAGATTATCAATAAAAGAAGTGTGTGAATATACATATTCTTGTGAATGATTGTACGTCACTTATTAACTGTCTGACTACAAGTCATGTCATTTATTTCTTTCTAAACTTACATTTAAATCTGTATTAGTAACAGTATGATAATTAATACAAAGTAAGTGTAAGACGATTTGTTATGAGACTAACTAGCTTCCTTACAAAAAAAATAAATAAATAAATAACTAGCTTAACTTGTGTGAAGAACATAAAAGTCCGAGTGATACTTAAAAATGGAAAATTTAAGAGTGGCCAAAGAAAGAAAACAAAAGAGGAAAAAAAAAAGGGAGAGAGAAAAGAAAATGAAGGCGTGGAATTCTGAAGTTATCGGGAGAAGGAACATAAAAAGGACGTGACGAGGAGGAGGGAGGGAAGAGGTTATCATAAGGCTCATGATTTGATGATATTATATAAAGTGACTTAAGTGAGTGTGATTCACACAAGTATATTATAAAATTAAAATAAAATGAATATTAGAAAGAAAAAAAAAGTGTTACACAAAAAGGCATTCAATTTGATTGTTGGTCTCATGTTTGGTACCTTTCACACTTATTCTAAATCCCAACTGCCCCCTTCTTCTTGTCTATTCTCTCTATGTCCCCTAAACCACTTCTTAATTTTCTTTTTCAAATAACTTATCTTAGTTTTTCAAATAGTTTCTATATTGTAGTTTTGAAATGTAAATGACAAAATCTAACTCGTATATATGGTGGATTGATAATATCTTAATTATTTAATTCAATATGCTTATTAGTTATTTTACTTATTTCTTATTAGAGTTTAATTTCCTCACTTGTATCGGTTTATCTTAAGAGAGGCTAATATAAACATTGTAAGAACCAATGTACTCCTTAACTCGTAAGTTCTTGTAAATTCTCTTCATAAGATTTAGGCTATGCTTGTTCTCCTTCTGTCCTTCTAGTTATTTCGGGAAAAATAAATTTGGATAAGATATTTCGTAGAAGTTTAGTTTTTCCACTTTTTAGTATTAAATATATCTATGTGATTCTGGTAATGCAATTGACAATATCTAACTCAGGCTTCATACTATTGAACTTATTTTGTCTGAACTTATATTATCTGAACTTATTTTATCAGAAAATAACTTATTTATGTGAAAAAAAAACTTATTTTTTCAAAACTTGTATTAACTTATCTGAACCCATTTAAACTTCTTTTTTTCTTAAAATAAGTCAAAATAAGTCAAACCGCACAAAACCACCTCAATATATGAGGAAAACATGTAATAACTTACTTAGATCCAGTGGACTAAATTAAACCTAGACTTATTAGAACCTAGTTAAGTACTCCTTTTTGGCTTATTTCAAAAGGAGGACAACATAGCCATCGTAAATCATTTTTGTTTTTGTAAAAAAATGTTCTAGGAGTATATATTCAAGGATCATTGTAATTTAATATATTTTTTTATTTTGTATAATCAAGGTGTTCACTTTCAACCGACATTGATTAATCTTATCTCACTCTTTGTGCTCCAAACTAGAGGTAAAGGGATGACTAATTATCTTTTCATTCCCAAAGGTTGGCATTCAAACCCCCAACCAATTGCTACTAGACAAAGTGATCAACCATTACACCAAGATCGGCTTGTTTAAATATTATTATACGTAGTATTAATCATGGGAAGTTATTGCGTGTAAGTTTACACACTTAAGTTTTTTAAGCCCTATTTAGTGAAAATTAAGTTTAGATAAAGATAACTTCATAAAAACTAAAACTAAATATTCTTTAAGTTCCTGATATGTTCACCTTGTTTTCTCTTTATTTCAAGAAAAATAAGGGAAATAAGATCATATATACTACCTCCGACCCTAAAAGTTCTTGACATTTTGGAGTATGGGTCCAAATTATGAAAACTTTGACCCTAAATAAAATTTACACTATTATATACATCAAAATGTTATCATGTAAGATCTTGTTAGCTTTATCTCGATACATATTCAAAATACCAACTTTTGATAATTTTATCTCACATGAAATTGGATATATAAATGGTCAAATATTGCATTGGAGTGCGTCCTAATAACAAGTGTAAAAAATTTCAAAAACAAGATAGTATAAGATAAATTTTTAAAAAATAAAGGTTATCCAATTCACACAATTTAGTAATTTACAACTAAAACAACTTCATTTATAGTCCCTTTGGAAGTCCAATCAAATGAGCATTAGGTGATTGACCAGGGATATGATAGACTTGCATCACATTAATTTTTGTTATTTCATATTTCGACTCGAAAATATTTTTAAAAATACATATGCAAAATAGCAAAATAGCAAAATAAATTTATTTTCCAAAACATGTAAATAAATACATATTCTAGAATTTCAAAATTATTGAGTGTCCCATTTAAATATGTTATTAGGCCGGGCACAGAGGCACAATACAACATAAGTACATAACGCAAAAAAAAGAAAAAAAGAAAAGCACACCACAAGCACCTAGTGGCTGCATTATTTCATAAAAAGCACGACAATACACGACACGTAACAACATTGGCACGAGACAGGCCTATCCAAGACCAAGACAGATAGACTCAGCACATGGCACAACCCACCACCATCGTAGATCCCAGTGAAAATGTAAGAGAGCTCGAGAGTGTGAACAAGAACTTAAAATGGGAAACTCGATTCATGCTACAACTTTTAAATCTGTTTGATATCAGTGTGTGAGAAACTACGGAACTCAAACCAAAAGAACAATGCTTCTATTTCTCGTGCATTAATAATGGTAGCTATGTCTCCTGCAAGCTTTGTGTTTTCTCCAGAAGCAGCTTCAAACTACAGAGACCATTACAGACTCGTTGTGCATCTTAAGGATACAATAGTGGCCAAAGTCAGCTTGATTTTACCAAAAGAAAAGTATTTCAGGTAATACTTTCGTATAACTTTTAGACAAATACAGCGTATACGCATAATTAGATGGCTTACAAGCTCTTCAAAATACCTTATTTACTACCTCTATATGATAAAAAAAAAATGACGGACAAATATCCAAGAACAGTTTTAACATAAATAATTAGGTAGCTCCTACTCTAACTGGTAATATAATACAAACAAGGTATTACGTTCACAAAAACCATATTCTCCACCAAGAATACTTGTATGATGTTTCATCATGACTCCGATTCCAGAAGAAGAAACAACGATCTGAATTTATCATAATTATTCCAGTAATTGCTACGCTCATCTGTTTCCGTATGGCTTTCAAATCCTTGCCTGCAGCTGTAAATCAATCTAAAACTAAGAACCTGATAATTTGATTAGATATTTATTAACTTATGCATGATTCAAAACTCAACCCTAAAACAGCAATAACCAACGGCCATGACATGACAAATAGCAAAACCATCACCCGGCATTACCTTAGTGAACTCATGATGCATTGATCTTTTAAAAACATTCAGTAGCATGACGAACTGGGACCACACGGAATATTCAGGTTCCGTTTGGTTGGGTGTAAAACATTTTCAGTGTAAAATGATTTTCATGGAAAACAATTTACAAATGGAAAACACCATTCCAAAATTAGTTTTCCGTTGTTTGGTTCCATGTAAGAAAAATGAAAGGGAAAATAAGCAGTGTACAAGAGACATAAGAAAAAATCCATCATTCAATTTTACTCATAGGGAAAATGGTTTTAAACTCCTTTGCAAACCAAACAATGTAAAATTGAAAATAGAGGAAAGCTGTTTTCCAGGAAAATTGTTTTACGCCATACCAAACGGAGCCTAAAGCAAAAACTGCATATTATTAAGAGTATTGTTCGGTATTATATACACTGTATTAGAAATGGACTCACAGATGCCACAGAAACTAGCAGTAGAAAATATCAACAAAAGGATAATCATGCATGTGCAGTAACATGTTACAAAAATATGAACAGCTAACAAGTCCGAAATCAAGTTACCAATTTAACTTTCTGCGCTCAAAATGTAGAGGAATTGGAGTATTTGCATGGTGTTAGATATCTAGCCTAAGTCTAAAAGAGGTTCTGCAGAAACAAGCAGCAAAAATATTCGCAGAGTATAGGAAAATATGACTACCTGCTCAAAAATTGCCCGCACAGCCAAAAAGGGGTGATGTCTTAAAATTTATCGTCCCCAAAGCTGCCAAACCCTCCACTTCTCTGATTAGTGCGACCTGAACCGAAATTGTCATACCCACTAGATTTACCAAAACCAGACTTACCACCTGAACCACCATATGTACCACTTGATCTTTGAGAACTACCATAAGAATCAAAACCACCAGAGCCACTGGATTGGCCAGAACCACCAGAATAGGAGTTCCCGCCATAACCATTAGAATAGGAATTCCCGGCATAACCACCAGAACGTCCAGAGCTCGAGTTTCCATACCCTGCTGAACGAGAACTTGAATTCCCAAATCGGGATCCAGATCCATAACGACTACCACCACCCATGCTCATCCCCATCTCTGTTCCATCAGTAGCAACTGGAGAGAGCTGTTAAAAGAAGAAATGTGAGTCAGTAAATTAATCTAGATGCAACAGTAAATTGTTCTGGTGTGACAACTGCAAAGTTTCCGATATAATCAACAGCAGAGACGCCTTTATAACAGACAAATCTATTCGATACAACCTAGCAAACTGCAAACAAAAAATATCTTCCAGACTACAAACATGCAAAATATTTAGGAGTTGATCCATCTCACTTTGACTGGAAGCAAAAAGGCAATATACTTGCACCATTACTCGAATATACATAGCTACATAAGTGTTCATACTTTCGTCAAACTTTCAGTGTGGCCATAATTAACAAGAAACCACTCAAGATGGAGCATATAGCCAAAAAAAACAACCTAAAATAAATCTGCTCATAAGCACACCAATCTCCCGGAATAATCTAATTGAGAGTTTGAGACACAGAGCAGAAGATATATAACCCCTCAGACAAAAAGGCCCAGTTCTCTTCAACTCAAAATAAAAACAAAATCTCTTAAATATAAACTACAGTAAAAAATATGTTTTATTCAGTGAAAATATGTTTTTTCAACAGTGCATCGGTAAAATTTGGTTTTAAAGAGAAATTTCATTTTTAATTTGTGAAAATAAGTTCTAATCAGTAAAAATAATTCCAGCTCGGCAAAAACTAGGTGAAGTGAATAGGGTCTATGAGTAGCAACCTCCATCAAACATTAAAAGTTCGAGAGAAATAGAGCTACATAGACCAAGTGACGGTCCCAGACTCCCAGTACCAATAACCTCTAAAAATGGGTTAGGGGAAACAATCAGATGTGGGTCAACCTCAAGCCATCAATAAACTAAAGTAATGTCTACAAATAAACCAATTCCTCTGAAGATCCCACACTAAGGCAGGGATTGGACGGAGATGAAGAGAAGTACACAGCCTAAGACACACGATAACAGATATCTCTTTCACACTAAAACTAAATTTAATGAGCCATTTTATTTAAAACGCAAGCAACCATGAGATATCCTTGAAAACATGTAGCAAACAAAAGCAGATAGAAATCAACCTCATTGAACTTGCATCCAACATCGCGCTCAATACCCTTGACTGCCCTTGACTGATCCATTGTATACAAGACAATAGCAGTTCCTTTTTTGCCAGCACGGCCTGTTCGTCCAGTCCGATGAACGAAACTCTCGGAATTGTTAGGGAGTTCATAATGTATAATCTGTGGAAGCAAGAACATTATGAGAAAGTACAAGCTAAATTTTAACCAAAATAAATAAAAAGTTAATACATCAGCCTATATATATAGACACACATACATTCTTTCTACCGTCAATAACTAACAGGCAACAACATAATCTGTTTCTAGGACAAATATTCAGTCACAATAAAAGGGATCAAAAAGGAAGAGCAGAACTTCATGCAGCACAAAAATGATCAAGTTGACTGTCAATATTCAAATCACGAGATCGAACAGATCTAGATACATATGGCTCAAAATGACTGAATTCAACAACTTGGCACGATACATAGCTCCATAATCCAAGAGATAGCAAACAGTTGACCACAGAGATAGAGAAGTTAAGTTAACGGCAAGGGGGAGAAAGAAAGAATCTGTAATTTTACTATTTTCCCCTTTCACCGCTTATTTTCCCATAAGAATTTAGACTACACCTAAACACGACTGAAAATTTAACTTAACAAAACCTAACCAGCAATAATCACTAAAAATTACAATGATCATATCAAAAATAAAGGCATGTTCTTCACCACTCTACAGGATCTCCCTCCTTAAACTTTGTATCAAGTAAAGGCTATCACAGCACCAACTAAAGGCGGAAATTGAATTCAATGTACTCCTTCCGTCCCTAAAAGATTGCCCCGAATGCTTTTAATCACTTTTATTAAGAATTGGTTATGCTCTAAAGCAGATAGATTTGTCTTTTAGTAAATTAAATAATAGTATGAGGAGAAACATGTGAGGACCATAACCCAAATAAGGTATGGGGCAAACAAATATGGACATCCATTTATGGAATATGGGGCAATCTTTTAGGGGCAGAGGGAGTAATACTCTTAGTTGTTATTCGATAGACAGGTGCATTGGCCAAAACCAAGAATTGATCAAATGGGAAGGCGTGTGGATAAGATTTGATAATTAGTTCTCCCTCTGTTCCAATTTAATTTCGCATTGAGTTTTTCACGGAGTTTCGATAAGTAGATGTTGGTTTATCTATCATATTATAATAGAGAAGTAAGTGTAACGGGAGATAGTGGAGAAATAATTTAATGGGATGAGATAAAGAGTGAGACCCTAACTTTTGATAGTAAGAGAGAGATGATAAAATATTAGCAGGTCCATGCCATAAAAGAAAATGTGACAATGACAACTAATTGGGGCGGACCAAAAAGCAAAGCGTGACGATTATTAATTTGGGACGGACAGAGTATAACGTTTGGAAAGGAAAAACTCAAGAACAAGCAATGTGAACAGTCTTAATCAAGTATAAAAATATTGTGATATGTTACAAAGAAATACAAATAACACAATCAATATACATAACAACTATAAGTTTGTAACTACAATATTTTAAGACATTGAAAAGAAAATGTTGACCCTAAAGTTTTGATGATGACAAAGCAAACTCCTGACTATTAGTTAAGTAATGTTGCATAATAGGTTCCGAGATCCTTAGAGGGGCAATGCTAAGTTAAGGAGATCCTGAGTTGGATAAATTAAGCAACGTGGAATATAAGCAAGTACTTGATCCATGTCAGACACTACAGTTGAAGAATTAATCATTTAGCAAGTCTACAAAGGCGAGATCCTTAGGCGAGTTCCTAAGGCGAGATCCTCATATATTATGTGGATCCTCGATGTTCCAGAGAAGGAACAAACTGTGAAGCTTCCTAAAGGTGCAAGCATGAAGACTATAACATATGAGTTTATGTTTAGGATTTATGTAAGTATTTAATATTGTTTATACGTAGTTTAGAACGAAAGGAACATAAGTATTTTGGTACGTTTTAAATGAAAATATTGACTGTAAATATAGAAGAGTTTTAAACAAGAAAATCTTTGTTAATAAATAAAATGAATTTAATTAATAAAAGAAACATAGGATTCTGATTTACATTCTCCTTGCTTCTCAAGCAAAAGACAGTAACAGTTAGTGTGTAGTTGAGGGGAACATGGGTATCCAACCATAGGTAAAACTCCTCTATAAAAGGAAAAGAGTTTTTGATTTTCAAAACACAACTGATTTCTACAAAATATATCTTAAAGGGCTTAAACGTTTTAAAAGAATCAGTTTGCAAAATAGAGTGTTCCTTGAGTTCCTTATTGCTATAAGCTTTATTATGTACTAGAGTTTATCTATCATATTGTATTTTGGGTTTAAGGGTTGAGTGATCCTTGAGTGACTTAGAGTTAAGTCAAAGAGAGAAAGAGCGACTTAGAGTTAAGTCAAAGAGAAAAAGAGCGACTTAGAGTTAAGTCAAAGAGAAAAGGAGCGACTTAGAGTAGCACAGTAATCAAAGGGGATTCCTGTGAGGAACTCGAGTTAAAGAGTGTATTTGCAATAGAGTTATTGCATTAATACAAAAGAGTTGTGAGGTTCTTCTTGATTAGGATCAAGAAGGTTCTTCAATTTTATATCTTTATTCGCTCATTGTTCTCAGTCTCTTTATTATTTAAATTCCGCAAGAAACTTACCCAAGTTCCCAAGAAACAATTCACTCCCCTCTTGACAAGTGTTCCTAATGAACTATCAGAAAAGATAAAAATTGAGGAAGCAGGCAAGGGGGAAAAGTGCAAAGCTGACAAATGCCACAACTCCAAAAGCAGTCACATTTTCTCTCATGTAATGAAATAAATACCAGCAACCAGGAAAAATAAGTCCAGATACAGAAACTACATTTATCAGACCTTAACACATTTTACAAACTCAAATCATCAATTCCAGTCAGCCATGCCAATAATTTCATTGAAGGGGTTTTAAAATGGGCTTACCAGGTCAACATTTGGTACATCAAGACCTCGAGCAGCCACATCAGTGGCGACCAGAATGTCAATATTCCCATCCCTAAAACGTTGAAGCGTTCTTTCTCTCATATTTTGAGATATATCCCCATGTAAGGGTTCACATTTGAAATTTTTTCTTCCCAGTGCATTAGCTAAATTATCAGCATCCCGTTTTGTTTCAGTGAAGACAATGCATTTCCCTCCATTTGCATATTTCTGAGAGCAATGCAGAACTGAATAAAATATATTGACGGGCAAATGTACATGCGAAAGAGAGAATGCAGACATGACCAGATGAGATACGAGATTTTATAAATTTACCGTTACAAGAGGTCCAATGACACCTGCCTTTGTACGACTTTCCACTACAACTGCATGCAAAGAGATTCCATCTGCCAGCTTCTGAGTGGAATCGCCAACCTGCAAGAGAGAAAACTATAAAACTCAAAAATGATTGAAAAAGGGATATTCTGACATCTAACGAACAGGCAATACTGGACCTTTTCAGCAACAAACCACAAATAATTACCCCAGCATGATAGATAATACAGAATGAAGGCTCTTTTTACGTTCTTTCTTTCCCATAATATTTAAAAAATGAACCCTGCCCCCCTGTTTTCACTTTGGGGGTCGTAAAATACTAGAGAAAAGAAAACAGCTTGCCTAATTTCAAAATCATTCTTTATCAATCTCGGCAAATAACCTAGTCCTTTATCAAAAATTCAAAGCATGACCAACTAATAAAATCAACATTTCCAGTCTTACAAGATCAATCGTCAATGGCTTTTTCAAATACTTGTTAGTCAGCTTCAGGATCCAATTTGGCATGGTGGCAGAGAACATCAAAGTTTGGCGATTTTTTGGCAGCTTCTCTAATATAACCTCCACAGCTTCCTCAAACCCAACATTAAGCATTTGATCAGCTTCATCCAAAACAACAAACTGAACACGAGAAAGATCCAAAGCCCCTCTCTTTAACAAATCAATAATCCGACCAGGTGTCCCGGCAACTACATCAACACCATTTCGTAGTTCAAACATTTGTTGACTGATTGGTGTACCCCCATAAACACATAGAGTTTGTAGTTTTGAAGACTCTTGAAACTCCTTCTCCACCTGCCGTGCAAGTTCTCTAGTGGGTGCCAAAACCAAAGCCAAGGGTTCTCTCCCTGCCCTGCAAGTGGATCATATAATCAAATTTAGCAGCGATGGGAGTGAACAGTGCAGTAGAGAAACGAGATTTATACAGAGTAACAATGAACATATCATGAAAAACATCTACAGACAGTTAAGAGAGTCCATATCCCTGGAACCAAAGTAGTTGATATACCCATTCTTTGCATTATGGCGTGTAATCTTATCCAAAATTGGGATTCCAAACGCAAGGGTCTTCCCTGTTCCTGTCCTCGCACGGCCAATCATGTCACGGCCCTGCATTGCAGGTTCAAAAACAGCTTTCTGCACCAAATTCAAAGAAAAAAAATTAGCCCATGTTAACATAGTTCGACTTCAAAGTAAAATCTATGATATTATCATGGTACTATCTGTCTACACTCAGCGCCCTTGGAGAAACAGAATCTTACAAAACTGAATTGGCACCCATCAAAAGCACAACTTAAAAGCAACGGTGATGCATACAAATGAACAAAAATCTCTCGCGTGAATTCGCTGCCTAAGAAACATATATTAATTGGAGATATTGGGAAATAAAAAAATAAAGATTAAAAATCAAAAAAAGACAGTCATTTTTCATTTTGTTTATGGTGTGACAGAGACGACCAAATTGCCAATTTGTCTACATTTCAAGAAGCTGAAGTGAGCTGAACAGCTACGTTAAGCTTAAGAACAGCATGAATTCAAATCAGTAAGGCACCCTAACTACAGATGTCTACATGGTAATCCATAAACTTCGAGGGTCCAATTCAAGTATTCTAAAGATTCTCCTCACAACACACTCACACTGTCACACACCTTCATCCAATAGCCAGAGAGTAACGATAAAATCCACAGTTTTTTTACACACAACACACTCACACACCTCATCTCTTTTTCTATCCGGTGTGTATGCCCAAGTGAGCTAACATATTATCTCCATGGTTCACTAAATCACTACGGATCCTTAGTCTTAAGCAAGCTCCTAAGTCCTAAGACTCCTAACATATGAAATACCAATAGACACTTCAAACACAACGAATATCATACAGTTCAAGATCAATCACATAACCATAAAAGAACAAAATTAGCAATTATAAATTATTATTAGTAACAAAAATAAAATAGAAATCTACCTGAATTGGAAAAAGCTTAGTGATTCCTCTCTGAGCCAAACGGGAAATGACATCGGGATGAATACCAAGCTTAGATATCTCTAGGCATTCATCGGCCTTCGACCTATCG